>NW_027102143.1:0-172342 GCF_035609145.1 Eleutherodactylus coqui | reverse complement strand
TTGAGTTTGTGTTAGACGCGAATCGTGCTCTGATTCATGCTCTAGGCTGGGAGCGCAAGCTTTTTACTTTTTCAAACACGGTCTACACCTCTCAGGTGCCGAGGTACAGGACGGTGAAAACAGTGAGTTTGTGTTAGACGCGAATCGTGCTGGGATTGATGCTCTAGGCTGGGAACGCAAGCGTAATGCTTTTTCAAACACGGTCTACACCTCTCAGGTGCCGAGTTACAGGACGGTGAAAACAGTGAGTTTGTGTTAGACGCGAATCGTGCTTGGATTCATGCTCTAGGCTGGGAGCGCAAGCGTAATGCTTTTTCAAACACGGTCTACACCTCTCAGGTGCCGAGGTACAGGACGGTGAAAACAGTGAGTTTGTGTTAGACGCGAATTCATGCTCTAGGCTGGGAGCTAAAGCTTATTGCTTTTTCAAACACGGTCTACTCCTCTCAGGTGCCGAGTTACAGGACAGTGAAAACAGTGAGTTTGTGTTAGACGCGAATCGTGCTATGATTCATGCTCTAGGCTGGGAGCGCAAGCTTATTGCTTTTTCAAACACGGTCTACACCTCTCAGGTGCCAAGTTACAGGACAGTGAAAACAGTGAGTTTGTGTTAGACGCGAATCGTGCTATGATTCATGCTCTAGGCTGGGAGCGCAAGCTTATTGCTTTTTCAAACACGGTCTACACCTCTCAGGTGCCAAGTTACAGGACGGTGAAAACAGTGAGTTTGTGTTAGACGCGAATCGTGCTCTGATTCATGCTCTAGGCTGGGAGCGCAAGCTTTTTGCTTTTTCAAACACGGTCTACGCCTCTCAGGTGCCGAGGTACAGGACGGTGAAAACAGTGAGTTTGTGTTAGACGCGAATCGTGCTGGTATTGATGCTCTAGGCTGGGAGCGCAAGCGTATTGCTTTTTCAAACACGGTCTACACCTCTCAGGTGCCGAGGTACAGGACGGTGAAAACAGTGAGTTTGTGTTTGACGCGAATCGTGCTCTGATTCATGCTCTAGGCTGGGAGCGCAAGCTTATTGCTTTCTCAAACACGGTCTACATCTTTCAGGTGCCGAGTTACAGGACGGTGAAAACAGTGAGTTTGTGTTAGACGCGAATCGTGCTATGATTCATGCTCTAGGCTGGGAGCTAAAGCTTATTGCTTTTTCAAACACGGTCTACATCTCTCAGGTGCCGAGTTACAGGACGGTGAAAACAGTGAGTTTGTGTTAGACGCGAATCGTGCTCTGATTCATGCTCTAGGCTGGGAGCGCAAGCTTTTTGCTTTTTCAAACACGGTCTACACCTCTCAGGTGCCGAGGTACAGGACGGTGAAAACAGTGAGTTTGTGTTAGACGCGAATCGTGCTCTGATTCATGCTCTAGGCTGGAAGCTAAAGCTTATTGCTTTTTCAAACACGGTCTACTCCTCTCAGGTGCCGAGTTACAGGACGATGAAAACAGTGAGTTTGTGTTAGACGCGAATCGTGCTCTGATTCATGCTCTAGGCTGGGAGCGCAAGCTTATTGCTTTTTCAAACACGGTCTACACCTCTCAGGTGCCGAGTTACAGGACGGTGAAAACAGTGAGTTTGTGTTAGACGCGAATCGTGCTCTGATTCATGCTCTAGGCTGGGAGCTAAAGCTTATTGCTTTTTCAAACACGGTCTACTCCTCTCAGGTGCCGAGTTACAGGACGGTGAAAACAGTGAGTTTGTGTTAGACGCGAATCGTGCTCTGATTCATGCTCTAGGCTGGGAGCGCAAGCTTATTGCTTTTTCAAACACGGTCTACACCTCTCAGGTGCCGAGTTACAGGACGGTGAAAACAGTGAGTTTGTGTTAGACGCGAATCGTGCTTGGATTCATGCTCTAGGCTGGGAGCGCAAGCGTAATGCTTTTTCAAACACGGTCTACACCTCTCAGGTGCCGAGGTACAGGACGGTGAAAACAGTGAGTTTGTGTTAGACGCGAATTGTGCTCTGATTCATGCTCTAGGCTGGGAGCGCAAGCTTATTGCTTTTTCAAACACGGTCTACACCTCTCAGGTGCCGAGTTACAGGACGGTGAAAACAGTGAGTTTGTGTTAGACGCGAATCGTGCTCTGATTCATGCTCTAGGCTGGGAGCGCAAGCTTATTGCTGTTTCAAACACGGTCTACACCTCTCAGGTGCCGAGTTACAGGACGGTGAAAACAGTGAGTTTGTGTTAGACGCGAATCGTGCTCTGATTCATGCTCTAGGCTGGGAGCGCAAGCTTTTTGCTTTTTCAAACACGGTCTACATCTCTCAGGTGCCGAGGTACAGGACGGTGAAAACAGTGAGTTTGTGTTAGACGCGAATCGTGCTGGGATTGATGCTCTAGGCTGGGAGCGCAAGCGTAATGCTTTTTCAAACACGGTCTACACCTCTCAGGTGCCGAGGTACAGGACGGTGAAAACAGTGAGTTTGTGTTAGACGCGAATCGTGCTCTGATTCATGCTCTAGGCTGGGAGCGCAAGCTTATTGCTTTTTCAAACACGGTCTACACCTCTCAGGTGCCGAGTTACAGGACGGTGAAAACAGTGAGTTTGTGTTAGACGCGAATCGTGCTTGGATTCATGCTCTAGGCTGGGAGCGCAAGCGTAATGCTTTTTCAAACACGGTCTACACCTCTCAGGTGCCGAGGTACAGGACGGTGAAAACAGTGAGTTTGTGTTAGACGCGAATCGTACTCTGATTCATGCTCTAGGCTGGGAGCTAAAGCTTATTGCTTTTTCAAACACGGTCTACTCCTCTCAGGTGCCGAGTTACAGGACAGTGAAAATAGTGAGTTTGTGTTAGACGCGAATCGTGCTCTGATTCATGCTCTAGGCTGGGAGCGCAAGCTTATTGCTTTTTCAAACACGGTCTACACCTCTCAGGTGCCGAGTTACAGGACGGTGAAAACAGTGAGTTTGTGTTAGACGCGAATCGTGCTCTGATTCATGCTCTAGGCTGGGAGCGCAAGCTTTTTGCTTTTTCAAACACGGTCTACACCTCTCAGGTGCCGAGGTACAGGACGGTGAAAACAGTGAGTTTGTGTTAGACGCGAATCGTGCTGGGATTGATGCTCTAGGCTGGGAACGCAAGCGTAATGCTTTTTCAAACACGGTCTACACCTCTCAGGTGCCGAGTTACAGGACGGTGAAAACAGTGAGTTTGTGTTAGACGCGAATCGTGCTTGGATTCATGCTCTAGGCTGGGAGCGCAAGCGTAATGCTTTTTCAAACACGGTCTACACCTCTCAGGTGCCGAGGTACAGGACGGTGAAAACAGTGAGTTTGTGTTAGACGCGAATTCATGCTCTAGGCTGGGAGCTAAAGCTTATTGCTTTTTCAAACACGGTCTACTCCTCTCAGGTGCCGAGTTACAGGACAGTGAAAACAGTGAGTTTGTGTTAGACGCGAATCGTGCTATGATTCATGCTCTAGGCTGGGAGCGCAAGCTTATTGCTTTTTCAAACACGGTCTACACCTCTCAGGTGCCGAGGTACAGGACGGTGAAAACAGTGAGTTTGTGTTAGACGCGAATCGTGCTCTGATTCATGCTCTAGGCTGGGAGCGCAAGCGTAATGCTTTTTCAAACACGGTCTACACCTCTCAGGTGCCGAGGTACAGGACGGTGAAAACAGTGAGTTTGTGTTAGACGCGAATCGTACTCTGATTCATGCTCTAGGCTGGGAGCTAAAGCTTATTGCTTTTTCAAACACGGTCTACTCCTCTCAGGTGCCGAGTTACAGGACAGTGAAAACAGTGAGTTTGTGTTAGACGCGAATCGTGCTATGATTCATGCTCTAGGCTGGGAGCGCAAGCTTATTGCTTTTTCAAACACGGTCTACACCTCTCAGGTGCCAAGTTACAGGACGGTGAAAACAGTGAGTTTGTGTTAGACGCGAATCGTGCTCTGATTCATGCTCTAGGCTGGGAGCGCAAGCTTTTTGCTTTTTCAAACACGGTCTACACCTCTCAGGTGCCGAGGTACAGGACGGTGAAAACAGTGAGTTTGTGTTAGACGCGAATCGTGCTGGTATTGATGCTCTAGGCTGGGAGCGCAAGCGTAATGCTTTTTCAAACACGGTCTACACCTCTCAGGTGCCGAGGTACAGGACGGTGAAAACAGTGAGTTTGTGTTTGACGCGAATCGTGCTCTGATTCATGCTCTAGGCTGGGAGCGCAAGCTTATTGCTTTCTCAAACACGGTCTACATCTTTCAGGTGCCGAGTTACAGGACGGTGAAAACAGTGAGTTTGTGTTAGACGCGAATCGTGCTATGATTCATGCTCTAGGCTGGGAGCTAAAGCTTATTGCTTCTTCAAACACGGTCTACATCTCTCAGGTGCCGAGTTACAGGACGGTGAAAACAGTGAGTTTGTGTTAGACGCGAATCGTGCTCTGATTCATGCTCTAGGCTGGGAGCGCAAGCTTTTTGCTTTTTCAAACACGGTCTACACCTCTCAGGTGCCGAGGTACAGGACGGTGAAAACAGTGAGTTTGTGTTAGACGCGAATCGTGCTCTGATTCATGCTCTAGGCTGGGAGCGCAAGCTTATTGCTGTTTCAAACACGGTCTACACCTCTCAGGTGCCGAGTTACAGGACGGTGAAAACAGTGAGTTTGTGTTAGACGCGAATCGTGCTCTGATTCATGCTCTAGGCTGGGAGCGCAAGCTTTTTGCTTTTTCAAACACGGTCTACATCTCTCAGGTGCCGAGGTACAGGACGGTGAAAACAGTGAGTTTGTGTTAGACGCGAATCGTGCTGGGATTGATGCTCTAGGCTGGGAGCGCAAGCGTAATGCTTTTTCAAACACGGTCTACACCTCTCAGGTGCCGAGGTACAGGACGGTGAAAACAGTGAGTTTGTGTTAGACGCGAATCGTGCTCTGATTCATGCTCTAGGCTGGGAGCGCAAGCTTATTGCTTTTTCAAACACGGTCTACACCTCTCAGGTGCCGAGTTACAGGACGGTGAAAACAGTGAGTTTGTGTTAGACGCGAATCGTGCTCTGATTCATGCTCTAGGCTGGGAGCGCAAGCTTATTGCTGTTTCAAACACGGTCTACACCTCTCAGGTGCCGAGTTACAGGACGGTGAAAACAGTGAGTTTGTGTTAGACGCGAATCGTGCTCTGATTCATGCTCTAGGCTGGGAGCGCAAGCTTATTGCTTTTTCAAACACGGTCTACACCTCTCAGGTGCCGAGTTACAGGACGGTGAAAACAGTGAGTTTGTGTTAGACGCGAATTGTGCTCTGATTCATGCTCTAGGCTGGGAGCTAAAGCTTATTGCTTTTTCAAACACGGTCTACACCTCTCAGGTGCCGAGTTACAGGACGGTGAAAACAGTGAGTTTGTGTAAGACGCGAATCGTGCTCTGATTCATGCTCTAGGCTGGGAGCGCAAGCTTATTGCTTTTTCAAACACGGTCTACACCTCTCAGGTGCCGAGTTACAGGACGGTGAAAACAGTGAGTTTGTGTTAGACGCGAATCGTGCTCTGATTCATGCTCTAGGCTGGGAGCGCAAGCTTTTTGCTTTTTCAAACACGGTCTACATCTCTCAGGTGCCGAGGTACAGGACGGTGAAAACAGTGAGTTTGTGTTAGACGCGAATCGTGCTGGGATTGATGCTCTAGGCTGGGAGCGCAAGCGTAATGCTTTTTCAAACACGGTCTACACCTCTCAGGTGCCGAGGTACAGGACGGTGAAAACAGTGAGTTTGTGTTAGACACGAATCGTGCTCTGATTCATGCTCTAGGCTGGGAGCGCAAGCTTATTGCTTTTTCAAACACGGTCTACACCTCTCAGGTGCCGAGTTACAGGACGGTGAAAACAGTGAGTTTGTGTTAGACGCGAATCGTGCTATGATTCATGCTCTAGGCTGGGAGCGCAAGCGTAATGCTTTTTCAAACACGGTCTACACCTCTCAGGTGCCGAGATACAGGACGGTGAAAACAGTGAGTTTGTGTTAGACGCGAATCGTGCTCTGATTCATGCTCTAGGCTGGGAGCTAAAGCTTATTGCTTTTTCAAACACGGTCTACTCCTCTCAGGTGCCGAGTTACAGGACAGTGAAAATAGTGAGTTTGTGTTAGACGCGAATCGTGCTCTGATTCATGCTCTAGGCTGGGAGCGCAAGCTTATTGCTTTTTCAAACACGGTCTACACCTCTCAGGTGCCGAGTTACAGGACGGTGAAAACAGTGAGTTTGTGTTAGACGCGAATCGTGCTCTGATTCATGCTCTAGGCTGGGAGCTAAAGCTTATTGCTTTTTCAAACACGGTCTACTCCTCTCAGGTGCCGAGTTACAGGACGGTGAAAACAGTGAGTTTGTGTTAGACGCGAATCGTGCTCTGATTCATGCTCTAGGCTGGGAGCGCAAGCTTATTGCTTTTTCAAACACGGTCTACACCTCTCAGGTGCCGAGTTACAGGACGGTGAAAACAGTGAGTTTGTGTTAGACGCGAATCGTGCTTGGATTCATGCTCTAGGCTGGGAGCGCAAGCGTAATGCTTTTTCAAACACGGTCTACACCTCTCAGGTGCCGAGGTACAGGACGGTGAAAACAGTGAGTTTGTGTTAGACGCGAATCGTGCTATGATTCATGCTCTAGGCTGGGAGCGCAAGCTTATTGCTTTTTCAAACACGGTCTACACCTCTCAGGTGCCGAGTTACAGGACGGTGAAAACAGTGAGTTTGTGTTAGACGCGAATCGTGCTCTGATTCATGCTCTAGGCTGGGAGCGCAAGCTTATTGCTGTTTCAAACACGGTCTACACCTCTCAGGTGCCGAGTTACAGGACGGTGAAAACAGTGAGTTTGTGTTAGACGCGAATCGTGCTCTGATTCATGCTCTAGGCTGGGAGCGCAAGCTTATTGCTTTTTCAAACACGGTCTACACCTCTCAGGTGCCGAGTTACAGGACGGTGAAAACAGTGAGTTTGTGTTAGACGCGAATTGTGCTCTGATTCATGCTCTAGGCTGGGAGCTAAAGCTTATTGCTTTTTCAAACACGGTCTACACCTCTCAGGTGCCGAGTTACAGGACGGTGAAAACAGTGAGTTTGTGTAAGACGCGAATCGTGCTCTGATTCATGCTCTAGGCTGGGAGCGCAAGCTTATTGCTTTTTCAAACACGGTCTACACCTCTCAGGTGCCGAGTTACAGGACGGTGAAAACAGTGAGTTTGTGTTAGACGCGAATCGTGCTCTGATTCATGCTCTAGGCTGGGAGCGCAAGCTTTTTGCTTTTTCAAACACGGTCTACATCTCTCAGGTGCCGAGGTACAGGACGGTGAAAACAGTGAGTTTGTGTTAGACGCGAATCGTGCTGGGATTGATGCTCTAGGCTGGGAGCGCAAGCGTAATGCTTTTTCAAACACGGTCTACACCTCTCAGGTGCCGAGGTACAGGACGGTGAAAACAGTGAGTTTGTGTTAGACGCGAATCGTGCTCTGATTCATGCTCTAGGCTGGGAGCGCAAGCTTATTGCTTTTTCAAACACGGTCTACACCTCTCAGGTGCCGAGTTACAGGACGGTGAAAACAGTGAGTTTGTGTTAGACGCGAATCGTGCTATGATTCATGCTCTAGGCTGGGAGCGCAAGCGTAATGCTTTTTCAAACACGGTCTACACCTCTCAGGTGCCGAGATACAGGACGGTGAAAACAGTGAGTTTGTGTTAGACGCGAATCGTGCTCTGATTCATGCTCTAGGCTGGGAGCTAAAGCTTATTGCTTTTTCAAACACGGTCTACTCCTCTCAGGTGCCGAGTTACAGGACAGTGAAAATAGTGAGTTTGTGTTAGACGCGAATCGTGCTCTGATTCATGCTCTAGGCTGGGAGCGCAAGCTTATTGCTTTTTCAAACACGGTCTACACCTCTCAGGTGCCGAGTTACAGGACGGTGAAAACAGTGAGTTTGTGTTAGACGCGAATCGTGCTCTGATTCATGCTCTAGGCTGGGAGCGCAAGCTTTTTGCTTTTTCAAACACGGTCTACACCTCTCAGGTGCCGAGGTACAGGACGGTGAAAACAGTGAGTTTGTGTTAGACGCGAATCGTGCTGGGATTGATGCTCTAGGCTGGGAACGCAAGCGTAATGCTTTTTCAAACACGGTCTACACCTCTCAGGTGCCGAGTTACAGGACGGTGAAAACAGTGAGTTTGTGTTAGACGCGAATCGTGCTTGGATTCATGCTCTAGGCTGGGAGCGCAAGCGTAATGCTTTTTCAAACACGGTCTACACCTCTCAGGTGCCGAGGTACAGGACGGTGAAAACAGTGAGTTTGTGTTAGACGCGAATTCATGCTCTAGGCTGGGAGCTAAAGCTTATTGCTTTTTCAAACACGGTCTACTCCTCTCAGGTGCCGAGTTACAGGACAGTGAAAACAGTGAGTTTGTGTTAGACGCGAATCGTGCTATGATTCATGCTCTAGGCTGGGAGCGCAAGCTTATTGCTTTTTCAAACACGGTCTACACCTCTCAGGTGCCAAGTTACAGGACGGTGAAAACAGTGAGTTTGTGTTAGACGCGAATCGTGCTCTGATTCATGCTCTAGGCTGGGAGCGCAAGCTTTTTGCTTTTTCAAACACGGTCTACGCCTCTCAGGTGCCGAGGTACAGGACGGTGAAAACAGTGAGTTTGTGTTAGACGCGAATCGTGCTGGTATTGATGCTCTAGGCTGGGAGCGCAAGCGTATTGCTTTTTCAAACACGGTCTACACCTCTCAGGTGCCGAGGTACAGGACGGTGAAAACAGTGAGTTTGTGTTTGACGCGAATCGTGCTCTGATTCATGCTCTAGGCTGGGAGCGCAAGCTTATTGCTTTCTCAAACACGGTCTACATCTTTCAGGTGCCGAGTTACAGGACGGTGAAAACAGTGAGTTTGTGTTAGACGCGAATCGTGCTATGATTCATGCTCTAGGCTGGGAGCTAAAGCTTATTGCTTTTTCAAACACGGTCTACATCTCTCAGGTGCCGAGTTACAGGACGGTGAAAACAGTGAGTTTGTGTTAGACGCGAATCGTGCTCTGATTCATGCTCTAGGCTGGGAGCGCAAGCTTTTTGCTTTTTCAAACACGGTCTACACCTCTCAGGTGCCGAGGTACAGGACGGTGAAAACAGTGAGTTTGTGTTAGACGCGAATCGTGCTCTGATTCATGCTCTAGGCTGGAAGCTAAAGCTTATTGCTTTTTCAAACACGGTCTACTCCTCTCAGGTGCCGAGTTACAGGACGATGAAAACAGTGAGTTTGTGTTAGACGCGAATCGTGCTCTGATTCATGCTCTAGGCTGGGAGCGCAAGCTTATTGCTTTTTCAAACACGGTCTACACCTCTCAGGTGCCGAGTTACAGGACGGTGAAAACAGTGAGTTTGTGTTAGACGCGAATCGTGCTTGGATTCATGCTCTAGGCTGGGAGCGCAAGCGTAATGCTTTTTCAAACACGGTCTACACCTCTCAGGTGCCGAGGTACAGGACGGTGAAAACAGTGAGTTTGTGTTAGACGCGAATCGTGCTCTGATTCATGCTCTAGGCTGGGAGCGCAAGCTTTTTGCTTTTTCAAACACGGTCTACATCTCTCTGGTGCCGAGTTACAGAACGGTGAAAACAGTGAGTTTGTGTTAGACGCGAATCGTGCTCTGATTCATGCTCTAGGCTGGGAGCGCAAGCTTATTGCTTTTTCAAACACGGTCTACACCTCTCAGGTGCCGAGTTACAGAACGGTGAAAACAGTGAGTTTGTGTTAGACGCGAATCGTGCTCTGATTCATGCTCTAGGCTGGGAGCGCAAGCGTAATGCTTTTTCAAACACGGTCTACACCTCTCAGGTGCCGAGGTACAGGACGGTGAAAACAGTGAGTTTGTGTTAGACGCGAATCGTGCTCTGATTCATGCTCTAGGCTGGGAGCGCAAGCTTATTGCTTTTTCAAACACGGTCTACACCTCTCAGGTGCCGAGTTACAGGACGGTGAAAACAGTGAGTTTGTGTTAGACGCGAATCGTGCTCTGATTCATGCTTTAGGCTGGGAGCGCAAGCTTATTGCTTTTTCAAACACGGTCTACACCTCTCAGGTGCCGAGTTACAGGACGGTGAAAACAGTGAGTTTGTGTTAGACGCGAATCGTGCTCTGATTCATGCTCTAGGCTGGGAGCGCAAGCTTATTGCTTTTTCAAACACGGTCTACACCTCTCAGGTGCCGAGTTACAGGACGGTGAAAACAGTGAGTTTGTGTTAGACGCGAATTGTGCTCTGATTCATGCTCTAGGCTGGGAGCTAAAGCTTATTGCTTTTTCAAACACGGTCTACACCTCTCAGGTGCCGAGTTACAGGACGGTGAAAACAGTGAGTTTGTGTTAGACGCGAATCGTGCTCTGATTCATGCTCTAGGCTGGGAGCGCAAGCTTATTGCTTTTTCAAACACGGTCTACACCTCTCAGGTGCCGAGTTACAGGACGGTGAAAACAGTGAGTTTGTGTTAGACGCGAATCGTGCTTGGATTCATGCTCTAGGCTGGGAGCGCAAGCGTAATGCTTTTTCAAACACGGTCTACACCTCTCAGGTGCCGAGGTACAGGACGGTGAAAACAGTGAGTTTGTGTTAGACGCGAATTCATGCTCTAGGCTGGGAGCTAAAGCTTATTGCTTTTTCAAACACGGTCTACTCCTCTCAGGTGCCGAGTTACAGGACAGTGAAAACAGTGAGTTTGTGTTAGACGCGAATCGTGCTCTGATTCATGCTCTAGGCTGGGAGCGCAAGCTTATTGCTTTTTCAAACACGGTCTACACCTCTCAGGTGCCGAGTTACAGGACGGTGAAAACAGTGAGTTTGTGTTAGACGCGAATCGTGCTCTGATTCATGCTCTAGGCTGGGAGCTAAAGCTTATTGCTTTTTCAAACACGGTCTACTCCTCTCAGGTGCCGAGTTACAGGACGGTGAAAACAGTGAGTTTGTGTTAGACGCGAATCGTGCTCTGATTCATGCTCTAGGCTGGGAGCGCAAGCTTATTGCTTTTTCAAACACGGTCTACACCTCTCAGGTGCCGAGTTACAGGACGGTGAAAACAGTGAGTTTGTGTTAGACGCGAATCGTGCTTGGATTCATGCTCTAGGCTGGGAGCGCAAGCGTAATGCTTTTTCAAACACGGTCTACACCTCTCAGGTGCCGAGGTACAGGACGGTGAAAACAGTGAGTTTGTGTTAGACGCGAATCGTGCTATGATTCATGCTCTAGGCTGGGAGCGCAAGCTTATTGCTTTTTCAAACACGGTCTACACCTCTCAGGTGCCGAGTTACAGGACGGTGAAAACAGTGAGTTTGTGTTAGACGCGAATCGTGCTCTGATTCATGCTCTAGGCTGGGAGCGCAAGCTTATTGCTGTTTCAAACACGGTCTACACCTCTCAGGTGCCGAGTTACAGGACGGTGAAAACAGTGAGTTTGTGTTAGACGCGAATCGTGCTCTGATTCATGCTCTAGGCTGGGAGCGCAAGCTTATTGCTTTTTCAAACACGGTCTACACCTCTCAGGTGCCGAGTTACAGGACGGTGAAAACAGTGAGTTTGTGTTAGACGCGAATTGTGCTCTGATTCATGCTCTAGGCTGGGAGCTAAAGCTTATTGCTTTTTCAAACACGGTCTACACCTCTCAGGTGCCGAGTTACAGGACGGTGAAAACAGTGAGTTTGTGTTAGACGCGAATCGTGCTCTGATTCATGCTCTAGGCTGGGAGCGCAAGCTTATTGCTTTTTCAAACACGGTCTACACCTCTCAGGTGCCGAGTTACAGGACGGTGAAAACAGTGAGTTTGTGTTAGACGCGAATCGTGCTCTGATTCATGCTCTAGGCTGGGAGCGCAAGCTTTTTGCTTTTTCAAACACGGTCTACATCTCTCAGGTGCCGAGGTACAGGACGGTGAAAACAGTGAGTTTGTGTTAGACGCGAATCGTGCTGGGATTGATGCTCTAGGCTGGGAGCGCAAGCGTAATGCTTTTTCAAACACGGTCTACACCTCTCAGGTGCCGAGGTACAGGACGGTGAAAACAGTGAGTTTGTGTTAGACGCGAATCGTGCTCTGATTCATGCTCTAGGCTGGGAGCGCAAGCTTATTGCTTTTTCAAACACGGTCTACACCTCTCAGGTGCCGAGTTACAGGACGGTGAAAACAGTGAGTTTGTGTTAGACGCGAATCGTGCTATGATTCATGCTCTAGGCTGGGAGCGCAAGCGTAATGCTTTTTCAAACACGGTCTACACCTCTCAGGTGCCGAGATACAGGACGGTGAAAACAGTGAGTTTGTGTTAGACGCGAATCGTGCTCTGATTCATGCTCTAGGCTGGGAGCTAAAGCTTATTGCTTTTTCAAACACGGTCTACTCCTCTCAGGTGCCGAGTTACAGGACAGTGAAAATAGTGAGTTTGTGTTAGACGCGAATCGTGCTCTGATTCATGCTCTAGGCTGGGAGCGCAAGCTTATTGCTTTTTCAAACACGGTCTACACCTCTCAGGTGCCGAGTTACAGGACGGTGAAAACAGTGAGTTTGTGTTAGACGCGAATCGTGCTCTGATTCATGCTCTAGGCTGGGAGCGCAAGCTTTTTACTTTTTCAAACACGGTCTACACCTCTCAGGTGCCGAGGTACAGGACGGTGAAAACAGTGAGTTTGTGTTAGACGCGAATCGTGCTGGGATTGATGCTCTAGGCTGGGAACGCAAGCGTAATGCTTTTTCAAACACGGTCTACACCTCTCAGGTGCCGAGTTACAGGACGGTGAAAACAGTGAGTTTGTGTTAGACGCGAATCGTGCTTGGATTCATGCTCTAGGCTGGGAGCGCAAGCGTAATGCTTTTTCAAACACGGTCTACACCTCTCAGGTGCCGAGGTACAGGACGGTGAAAACAGTGAGTTTGTGTTAGACGCGAATTCATGCTCTAGGCTGGGAGCTAAAGCTTATTGCTTTTTCAAACACGGTCTACTCCTCTCAGGTGCCGAGTTACAGGACAGTGAAAACAGTGAGTTTGTGTTAGACGCGAATCGTGCTATGATTCATGCTCTAGGCTGGGAGCGCAAGCTTATTGCTTTTTCAAACACGGTCTACACCTCTCAGGTGCCAAGTTACAGGACGGTGAAAACAGTGAGTTTGTGTTAGACGCGAATCGTGCTCTGATTCATGCTCTAGGCTGGGAGCGCAAGCTTTTTGCTTTTTCAAACACGGTCTACGCCTCTCAGGTGCCGAGGTACAGGACGGTGAAAACAGTGAGTTTGTGTTAGACGCGAATCGTGCTGGTATTGATGCTCTAGGCTGGGAGCGCAAGCGTATTGCTTTTTCAAACACGGTCTACACCTCTCAGGTGCCGAGGTACAGGACGGTGAAAACAGTGAGTTTGTGTTTGACGCGAATCGTGCTCTGATTCATGCTCTAGGCTGGGAGCGCAAGCTTATTGCTTTCTCAAACACGGTCTACATCTTTCAGGTGCCGAGTTACAGGACGGTGAAAACAGTGAGTTTGTGTTAGACGCGAATCGTGCTATGATTCATGCTCTAGGCTGGGAGCTAAAGCTTATTGCTTTTTCAAACACGGTCTACATCTCTCAGGTGCCGAGTTACAGGACGGTGAAAACAGTGAGTTTGTGTTAGACGCGAATCGTGCTCTGATTCATGCTCTAGGCTGGGAGCGCAAGCTTTTTGCTTTTTCAAACACGGTCTACACCTCTCAGGTGCCGAGGTACAGGACGGTGAAAACAGTGAGTTTGTGTTAGACGCGAATCGTGCTCTGATTCATGCTCTAGGCTGGAAGCTAAAGCTTATTGCTTTTTGAAACACGGTCTACTCCTCTCAGGTGCCGAGTTACAGGACGATGAAAACAGTGAGTTTGTGTTAGACGCGAATCGTGCTCTGATTCATGCTCTAGGCTGGGAGCGCAAGCTTATTGCTTTTTCAAACACGGTCTACACCTCTCAGGTGCCGAGTTACAGGACGGTGAAAACAGTGAGTTTGTGTTAGACGCGAATCGTGCTCTGATTCATGCTCTAGGCTGGGAGCTAAAGCTTATTGCTTTTTCAAACACGGTCTACTCCTCTCAGGTGCCGAGTTACAGGACGGTGAAAACAGTGAGTTTGTGTTAGACGCGAATCGTGCTCTGATTCATGCTCTAGGCTGGGAGCGCAAGCTTATTGCTTTTTCAAACACGGTCTACACCTCTCAGGTGCCGAGTTACAGGACGGTGAAAACAGTGAGTTTGTGTTAGACGCGAATCGTGCTTGGATTCATGCTCTAGGCAGGGAGCGCAAGCGTAATGCTTTTTCAAACACGGTCTACACCTCTCAGGTGCCGAGGTACAGGACGGTGAAAACAGTGAGTTTGTGTTAGACGCGAATCGTGCTCTGATTCATGCTCTAGGCTGGGAGCGCAAGCTTATTGCTTTTTCAAACACGGTCTACACCTCTCAGGTGCCGAGTTACAGGACGGTGAAAACAGTGAGTTTGTGTTAGACGCGAATCGTGCTCTGATTCATGCTCTAGGCTGGGAGCGCAAGCTTATTGCTGTTTCAAACACGGTCTACACCTCTCAGGTGCCGAGTTACAGGACGGTGAAAACAGTGAGTTTGTGTTAGACGCGAATCGTGCTCTGATTCATGCTCTAGGCTGGGAGCGCAAGCTTTTTGCTTTTTCAAACACGGTCTACATCTCTCAGGTGCCGAGGTACAGGACGGTGAAAACAGTGAGTTTGTGTTAGACGCGAATCGTGCTGGGATTGATGCTCTAGGCTGGGAGCGCAAGCGTAATGCTTTTTCAAACACGGTCTACACCTCTCAGGTGCCGAGGTACAGGACGGTGAAAACAGTGAGTTTGTGTTAGACGCGAATCGTGCTCTGATTCATGCTCTAGGCTGGGAGCGCAAGCTTATTGCTTTTTCAAACACGGTCTACACCTCTCAGGTGCCGAGTTACAGGACGGTGAAAACAGTGAGTTTGTGTTAGACGCGAATCGTGCTTGGATTCATGCTCTAGGCTGGGAGCGCAAGCGTAATGCTTTTTCAAACACGGTCTACACCTCTCAGGTGCCGAGGTACAGGACGGTGAAAACAGTGAGTTTGTGTTAGACGCGAATCGTACTCTGATTCATGCTCTAGGCTGGGAGCTAAAGCTTATTGCTTTTTCAAACACGGTCTACTCCTCTCAGGTGCCGAGTTACAGGACAGTGAAAATAGTGAGTTTGTGTTAGACGCGAATCGTGCTCTGATTCATGCTCTAGGCTGGGAGCGCAAGCTTATTGCTTTTTCAAACACGGTCTACACCTCTCAGGTGCCGAGTTACAGGACGGTGAAAACAGTGAGTTTGTGTTAGACGCGAATCGTGCTCTGATTCATGCTCTAGGCTGGGAGCGCAAGCTTTTTGCTTTTTCAAACACGGTCTACACCTCTCAGGTGCCGAGGTACAGGACGGTGAAAACAGTGAGTTTGTGTTAGACGCGAATCGTGCTGGGATTGATGCTCTAGGCTGGGAACGCAAGCGTAATGCTTTTTCAAACACGGTCTACACCTCTCAGGTGCCGAGTTACAGGACGGTGAAAACAGTGAGTTTGTGTTAGACGCGAATCGTGCTTGGATTCATGCTCTAGGCTGGGAGCGCAAGCGTAATGCTTTTTCAAACACGGTCTACACCTCTCAGGTGCCGAGGTACAGGACGGTGAAAACAGTGAGTTTGTGTTAGACGCGAATTCATGCTCTAGGCTGGGAGCTAAAGCTTATTGCTTTTTCAAACACGGTCTACTCCTCTCAGGTGCCGAGTTACAGGACAGTGAAAACAGTGAGTTTGTGTTAGACGCGAATCGTGCTATGATTCATGCTCTAGGCTGGGAGCGCAAGCTTATTGCTTTTTCAAACACGGTCTACACCTCTCAGGTGCCGAGGTACAGGACGGTGAAAACAGTGAGTTTGTGTTAGACGCGAATCGTGCTCTGATTCATGCTCTAGGCTGGGAGCGCAAGCGTAATGCTTTTTCAAACACGGTCTACACCTCTCAGGTGCCGAGGTACAGGACGGTGAAAACAGTGAGTTTGTGTTAGACGCGAATCGTACTCTGATTCATGCTCTAGGCTGGGAGCTAAAGCTTATTGCTTTTTCAAACACGGTCTACTCCTCTCAGGTGCCGAGTTACAGGACAGTGAAAACAGTGAGTTTGTGTTAGACGCGAATCGTGCTATGATTCATGCTCTAGGCTGGGAGCGCAAGCTTATTGCTTTTTCAAACACGGTCTACACCTCTCAGGTGCCAAGTTACAGGACGGTGAAAACAGTGAGTTTGTGTTAGACGCGAATCGTGCTCTGATTCATGCTCTAGGCTGGGAGCGCAAGCTTTTTGCTTTTTCAAACACGGTCTACACCTCTCAGGTGCCGAGGTACAGGACGGTGAAAACAGTGAGTTTGTGTTAGACGCGAATCGTGCTGGTATTGATGCTCTAGGCTGGGAGCGCAAGCGTAATGCTTTTTCAAACACGGTCTACACCTCTCAGGTGCCGAGGTACAGGACGGTGAAAACAGTGAGTTTGTGTTTGACGCGAATCGTGCTCTGATTCATGCTCTAGGCTGGGAGCGCAAGCTTATTGCTTTCTCAAACACGGTCTACATCTTTCAGGTGCCGAGTTACAGGACGGTGAAAACAGTGAGTTTGTGTTAGACGCGAATCGTGCTATGATTCATGCTCTAGGCTGGGAGCTAAAGCTTATTGCTTTTTCAAACACGGTCTACATCTCTCAGGTGCCGAGTTACAGGACGGTGAAAACAGTGAGTTTGTGTTAGACGCGAATCGTGCTCTGATTCATGCTCTAGGCTGGGAGCGCAAGCTTTTTGCTTTTTCAAACACGGTCTACACCTCTCAGGTGCCGAGGTACAGGACGGTGAAAACAGTGAGTTTGTGTTAGACGCGAATCGTGCTCTGATTCATGCTCTAGGCTGGAAGCTAAAGCTTATTGCTTTTTCAAACACGGTATACACCTCTCAGGTGCCGAGTTACAGGACGGTGAAAACAGTGAGTTTGTGTTAGACGCGAATCGTGCTCTGATTCATGCTCTAGGCTGGGAGCTAAAGCTTATTGGTTTTTCAAACACGGTCTACTCCTCTCAGGTGCCGAGTTACAGGACAATGAAAACAGTGAGTTTGTGTTAGACGCGAATCGTGCTCTGATTCATGCTCTAGGCTGGGAGCGCAAGCTTATTGCTTTTTCAAACACGGTCTACACCTCTCAGGTGCCGAGGTACAGGACGGTGAAAACAGTGAGTTTGTGTTAGACGCAAATCGTGCTCTGATTCATGCTCTAGGCTTGGAGCGCAAGCGTAATGCTTTTTCAAACACGGTCTACACCTCTCAGGTGCCGAGGTACAGGACGGTGAAAACAGTGAGTTTGTGTTAGACGCGAATCGTACTCTGATTCATGCTCTAGGCTGGGAGCTAAAGCTTATTGCTTTTTCAAACACGGTCTACTCCTCTCAGGTGCCGAGTTACAGGACAGTGAAAACAGTGAGTTTGTGTTAGACGCGAATCGTGCTATGATTCATGCTCTAGGCTGGGAGCGCAAGCTTATTGCTTTTTCAAACACGGTCTACACCTCTCAGGTGCCAAGTTACAGGACGGTGAAAACAGTGAGTTTGTGTTAGACGCGAATCGTGCTCTGATTCATGCTCTAGGCTGGGAGCGCAAGCTTTTTGCTTTTTCAAACACGGTCTACACCTCTCAGGTGCCGAGGTACAGGACGGTGAAAACAGTGAGTTTGTGTTAGACGCGAATCGTGCTGGTATTGATGCTCTAGGCTGGGAGCGCAAGCGTAATGCTTTTTCAAACACGGTCTACACCTCTCAGGTGCCGAGGTACAGGACGGTGAAAACAGTGAGTTTGTGTTTGACGCGAATCGTGCTCTGATTCATGCTCTAGGCTGGGAGCGCAAGCTTATTGCTTTCTCAAACACGGTCTACATCTTTCAGGTGCCGAGTTACAGGACGGTGAAAACAGTGAGTTTGTGTTAGACGCGAATCGTGCTATGATTCATGCTCTAGGCTGGGAGCTAAAGCTTATTGCTTTTTCAAACACGGTCTACATCTCTCAGGTGCCGAGTTACAGGACGGTGAAAACAGTGAGTTTGTGTTAGACGCGAATCGTGCTCTGATTCATGCTCTAGGCTGGGAGCGCAAGCTTTTTGCTTTTTCAAACACGGTCTACACCTCTCAGGTGCCGAGGTACAGGACGGTGAAAACAGTGAGTTTGTGTTAGACGCGAATCGTGCTCTGATTCATGCTCTAGGCTGGAAGCTAAAGCTTATTGCTTTTTCAAACACGGTATACACCTCTCAGGTGCCGAGTTACAGGACGGTGAAAACAGTGAGTTTGTGTTAGACGCGAATCGTGCTCTGATTCATGCTCTAGGCTGGGAGCTAAAGCTTATTGGTTTTTCAAACACGGTCTACTCCTCTCAGGTGCCGAGTTACAGGACAATGAAAACAGTGAGTTTGTGTTAGACGCGAATCGTGCTCTGATTCATGCTCTAGGCTGGGAGCGCAAGCTTATTGCTTTTTCAAACACGGTCTACACCTCTCAGGTGCCGAGTTACAGGACGGTGAAAACAGTGAGTTTGTGTTAGACGCGAATCGTTCTCTGATTCATGCTCTAGGCTGGGAGCTAAAGCTTATTGCTTCTTCAAACACGGTCTACTCCTCTCAGGTGCCGAGTTACAGGACGGTGAAAACAGTGAGTTTGTGTTAGACGCGAATCGTGCTTGGATTCATGCTCTAGGCTGGGAGCGCAAGCTTATTGCTTTTTCAAACACGGTCTACACCTCTCAGGTGCCGAGTTACAGGACGGTGAAAACAGTGAGTTTGTGTTAGACGCGAATCGTTCTCTGATTCATGCTCTAGGCTGGGAGCTAAAGCTTATTGCTTTTTCAAACACGGTCTACTCCTCTCAGGTGCCGAGTTACAGGACAGTGAAAATAGTGAGTTTGTGTTAGACGCGAATCGTGCTCTGATTCATGCTCTAGGCTGGGAGCGCAAGCTTATTGCTTTTTCAAACACGGTCTACACCTCTCAGGTGCCGAGTTACAGGACGGTGAAAACAGTGAGTTTGTGTTAGACGCGAATCGTGCTCTGATTCATGCTCTAGGCTGGGAGCGCAAGCTTTTTGCTTTTTCAAACACGGTCTACACCTCTCAGGTGCCGAGGTACAGGACGGTGAAAACAGTGAGTTTGTGTTAGACGCGAATCGTGCTGGGATTGATGCTCTAGGCTGGGAACGCAAGCGTAATGCTTTTTCAAACACGGTCTACACCTCTCAGGTGCCGAGTTACAGGACGGTGAAAACAGTGAGTTTGTGTTAGACGCGAATCGTGCTTGGATTCATGCTCTAGGCTGGGAGCGCAAGCGTAATGCTTTTTCAAACACGGTCTACACCTCTCAGGTGCCGAGGTACAGGACGGTGAAAACAGTGAGTTTGTGTTAGACGCGAATTCATGCTCTAGGCTGGGAGCTAAAGCTTATTGCTTTTTCAAACACGGTCTACTCCTCTCAGGTGCCGAGTTACAGGACAGTGAAAACAGTGAGTTTGTGTTAGACGCGAATCGTGCTATGATTCATGCTCTAGGCTGGGAGCGCAAGCTTATTGCTTTTTCAAACACGGTCTACACCTCTCAGGTGCCGAGTTACAGGACGGTGAAAACAGTGAGTTTGTGTTAGACGCGAATCGTGCTCTGATTCATGCTCTAGGCTGGGAGCGCAAGCTTTTTGCTTTTTCAAACACGGTCTACACCTCTCAGGTGCCGAGGTACAGGACGGTGAAAACAGTGAGTTTGTGTTAGACGCGAATCGTGCTGGGATTGATGCTCTAGGCTGGGAACGCAAGCGTAATGCTTTTTCAAACACGGTCTACACCTCTCAGGTGCCGAGTTACAGGACGGTGAAAACAGTGAGTTTGTGTTAGACGCGAATCGTGCTTGGATTCATGCTCTAGGCTGGGAGCGCAAGCGTAATGCTTTTTCAAACACGGTCTACACCTCTCAGGTGCCGAGGTACAGGACGGTGAAAACAGTGAGTTTGTGTTAGACGCGAATTCATGCTCTAGGCTGGGAGCTAAAGCTTATTGCTTTTTCAAACACGGTCTACTCCTCTCAGGTGCCGAGTTACAGGACAGTGAAAACAGTGAGTTTGTGTTAGACGCGAATCGTGCTATGATTCATGCTCTAGGCTGGGAGCGCAAGCTTATTGCTTTTTCAAACACGGTCTACACCTCTCAGGTGCCAAGTTACAGGACGGTGAAAACAGTGAGTTTGTGTTAGACGCGAATCGTGCTCTGATTCATGCTCTAGGCTGGGAGCGCAAGCTTTTTGCTTTTTCAAACACGGTCTACACCTCTCAGGTGCCGAGGTACAGGACGGTGAAAACAGTGAGTTTGTGTTAGACGCGAATCGTGCTGGTATTGATGCTCTAGGCTGGGAGCGCAAGCGTAATGCTTTTTCAAACACGGTCTACACCTCTCAGGTGCCGAGGTACAGGACGGTGAAAACAGTGAGTTTGTGTTTGACGCGAATCGTGCTCTGATTCATGCTCTAGGCTGGGAGCGCAAGCTTATTGCTTTCTCAAACACGGTCTACATCTTTCAGGTGCCGAGTTACAGGACGGTGAAAACAGTGAGTTTGTGTTAGACGCGAATCGTGCTATGATTCATGCTCTAGGCTGGGAGCTAAAGCTTATTGCTTTTTCAAACACGGTCTACATCTCTCAGGTGCCGAGTTACAGGACGGTGAAAACAGTGAGTTTGTGTTAGACGCGAATCGTGCTCTGATTCATGCTCTAGGCTGGGAGCGCAAGCTTTTTGCTTTTTCAAACACGGTCTACACCTCTCAGGTGCCGAGGTACAGGACGGTGAAAACAGTGAGTTTGTGTTAGACGCGAATCGTGCTCTGATTCATGCTCTAGGCTGGAAGCTAAAGCTTATTGCTTTTTCAAACACGGTCTACACCTCTCAGGTGCCGAGTTACAGGACGGTGAAAACAGTGAGTTTGTGTTAGACGCGAATCGTGCTCTGATTCATGCTCTAGGCTGGGAGCTAAAGCTTATTGGTTTTTCAAACACGGTCTACTCCTCTCAGGTGCCGAGTTACAGGACGATGAAAACAGTGAGTTTGTGTTAGACGCGAATCGTGCTCTGATTCATGCTCTAGGCTGGGAGCGCAAGCTTATTGCTTTTTCAAACACGGTCTACACCTCTCAGGTGCCGAGTTACAGGACGGTGAAAACAGTGAGTTTGTGTTAGACGCGAATCGTTCTCTGATTCATGCTCTAGGCTGGGAGCTAAAGCTTATTGCTTCTTCAAACACGGTCTACTCCTCTCAGGTGCCGAGTTACAGGACGGTGAAAACAGTGAGTTTGTGTTAGACGCGAATCGTGCTCTGATTCATGCTCTAGGCTGGGAGCGCAAGCTTTTTGCTTTTTCAAACACGGTCTACATCTCTCTGGTGCCGAGTTACAGAACGGTGAAAACAGTGAGTTTGTGTAAGACGCGAATCGTGCTCTGATTCATGCTCTAGGCTGGGAGCGCAAGCGTAATGCTTTTTCAAACACGGTCTACACCTCTCAGGTGCCGAGGTACAGGACGGTGAAAACAGTGAGTTTGTGTTAGACGCGAATTCATGCTCTAGGCTGGGAGCTAAAGCTTATTGCTTTTTCAAACACGGTCTACTCCTCTCAGGTGCCGAGTTACAGGACAGTGAAAACAGTGAGTTTGTGTTAGACGCGAATCGTGCTATGATTCATGCTCTAGGCTGGGAGCGCAAGCTTATTGCTTTTTCAAACACGGTCTACACCTCTCAGGTGCCAAGTTACAGGACGGTGAAAACAGTGAGTTTGTGTTAGACGCGAATCGTGCTCTGATTCATGCTCTAGGCTGGGAGCGCAAGCTTTTTGCTTTTTCAAACACGGTCTACACCTCTCAGGTGCCGAGGTACAGGACGGTGAAAACAGTGAGTTTGTGTTAGTCGCGAATCGTGCTGGTATTGATGCTCTAGGTTGGGAGCGCAAGCGTAATGCTTTTTCAAACACGGTCTACACCTCTCAGGTGCCGAGGTACAGGACGGTGAAAACAGTGAGTTTGTGTTAGACGCGAATCGTGCTCTGATTCATGCTCTAGGCTGGGAGCGCAAGCTTATTGCTTTCTCAAACACGGTCTACATCTTTCAGGTGCCGAGTTACAGGACGGTGAAAACAGTGAGTTTGTGTTAGACGCGAATCGTGCTATGATTCATGCTCTAGGCTGGGAGCTAAAGCTTATTGCTTTTTCAAACACGGTCTACATCTCTCAGGTGCCGAGTTACAGGACGGTGAAAACAGTGAGTTTGTGTTAGACGCGAATCGTGCTCTGATTCATGCTCTAGGCTGGGAGCGCAAGCTTTTTGCTTTTTCAAACACGGTCTACACCTCTCAGGTGCCGAGGTACAGGACGGTGAAAACAGTGAGTTTGTGTTAGACGCGAATCGTGCTCTGATTCATGCTCTAGGCTGGAAGCTAAAGCTTATTGCTTTTTCAAACACGGTCTACACCTCTCAGGTGCCGAGTTACAGGACGGTGAAAACAGTGAGTTTGTGTTAGACGCGAATCGTGCTCTGATTCATGCTCTAGGCTGGGAGCTAAAGCTTATTGGTTTTTCAAACACGGTCTACTCCTCTCAGGTGCCGAGTTACAGGACGATGAAAACAGTGAGTTTGTGTTAGACGCGAATCGTGCTCTGATTCATGCTCTAGGCTGGGAGCGCAAGCTTATTGCTTTTTCAAACACGGTCTACACCTCTCAGGTGCCGAGTTACAGGACGGTGAAAACAGTGAGTTTGTGTTAGACGCGAATCGTTCTCTGATTCATGCTCTAGGCTGGGAGCTAAAGCTTATTGCTTCTTCAAACACGGTCTACTCCTCTCAGGTGCCGAGTTACAGGACGGTGAAAACAGTGAGTTTGTGTTAGACGCGAATCGTGCTCTGATTCATGCTCTAGGCTGGGAGCGCAAGCTTTTTGCTTTTTCAAACACGGTCTACATCTCTCTGGTGCCGAGTTACAGAACGGTGAAAACAGTGAGTTTGTGTAAGACGCGAATCGTGCTCTGATTCATGCTCTAGGCTGGGAGCGCAAGCGTAATGCTTTTTCAAACACGGTCTACACCTCTCAGGTGCCGAGGTACAGGACGGTGAAAACAGTGAGTTTGTGTTAGACGCGAATTCATGCTCTAGGCTGGGAGCTAAAGCTTATTGCTTTTTCAAACACGGTCTACTCCTCTCAGGTGCCGAGTTACAGGACGATGAAAACAGTGAGTTTGTGTTAGACGCGAATCGTGCTCTGATTCATGCTCTAGGCTGGGAGCGCAAGCTTATTGCTTTTTCAAACACGGTCTACACCTCTCAGGTGCCGAGTTACAGGACGGTGAAAACAGTGAGTTTGTGTTAGACGCGAATCGTTCTCTGATTCATGCTCTAGGCTGGGAGCTAAAGCTTATTGCTTCTTCAAACACGGTCTACTCCTCTCAGGTGCCGAGTTACAGGACGGTGAAAACAGTGAGTTTGTGTTAGACGCGAATCGTGCTCTGATTCATGCTCTAGGCTGGGAGCGCAAGCTTTTTGCTTTTTCAAACACTGTCTACATCTCTCTGGTGCCGAGTTACAGAACGGTGAAAACAGTGAGTTTGTGTTAGACGCGAATCGTGCTCTGATTCATGCTCTAGGCTGGGAGCGCAAGCGTAATGCTTTTTCAAACACGGTCTACACCTCTCAGGTGCCGAGGTACAGGACGGTGAAAACAGTGAGTTTGTGTTAGACGCGAATCGTGCTCTGATTCATGCTCTAGGCTGGGAGCGCAAGCGTAATGCTTTTTCAAACACGGTCTACACCTCTCAGGTGCCGAGGTACAGGACGGTGAAAACAGTGAGTTTGTGTTAGACGCGAATCGTGCTCTGATTCATGCTCTAGGCTGGGAGCGCAAGCTTATTGCTTTTTCAAACACGGTCTACACCTCTCAGGTGCCGAGTTACAGGACGGTGAAAACAGTGAGTTTGTGTTAGACGCGAATCGTGCTCTGATTCATGCTTTAGGCTGGGAGCGCAAGCTTATTGCTTTTTCAAACACGGTCTACACCTCTCAGGTGCCGAGTTACAGGACGGTGAAAACAGTGAGTTTGTGTTAGACGCGAATCGTGCTCTGATTCATGCTCTAGGCTGGGAGCGCAAGCTTATTGCTTTTTCAAACACGGTCTACACCTCTCAGGTGCCGAGTTACAGGACGGTGAAAACAGTGAGTTTGTGTTAGACGCGAATTGTGCTCTGATTCATGCTCTAGGCTGGGAGCTAAAGCTTATTGCTTTTTCAAACACGGTCTACACCTCTCAGGTGCCGAGTTACAGGACGGTGAAAACAGTGAGTTTGTGTTAGACGCGAATCGTGCTTGGATTCATGCTCTAGGCTGGGAGCGCAAGCTTATTGCTTTTTCAAACACGGTCTACACCTCTCAGGTGCCGAGTTACAGGACGGTGAAAACAGTGAGTTTGTGTTAGACGCGAATCGTGCTTGGATTCATGCTCTAGGCTGGGAGCGCAAGCGTAATGCTTTTTCAAACACGGTCTACACCTCTCAGGTGCCGAGGTACAGGACGGTGAAAACAGTGAGTTTGTGTTAGACGCGAATTCATGCTCTAGGCTGGGAGCTAAAGCTTATTGCTTTTTCAAACACGGTCTACTCCTCTCAGGTGCCGAGTTACAGGACAGTGAAAACAGTGAGTTTGTGTTAGACGCGAATCGTGCTCTGATTCATGCTCTAGGCTGGGAGCTAAAGCTTATTGGTTTTTCAAACACGGTCTACTCCTCTCAGGTGCCGAGTTACAGGACGATGAAAACAGTGAGTTTGTGTTAGACGCGAATCGTGCTCTGATTCATGCTCTAGGCTGGGAGCGCAAGCTTATTGCTTTTTCAAACACGGTCTACACCTCTCAGGTGCCGAGTTACAGGACGGTGAAAACAGTGAGTTTGTGTTAGACGCGAATCGTTCTCTGATTCATGCTCTAGGCTGGGAGCTAAAGCTTATTGCTTCTTCAAACACGGTCTACTCCTCTCAGGTGCCGAGTTACAGGACGGTGAAAACAGTGAGTTTGTGTTAGACGCGAATCGTGCTCTGATTCATGCTCTAGGCTGGGAGCGCAAGCTTTTTGCTTTTTCAAACACGGTCTACATCTCTCTGGTGCCGAGTTACAGAACGGTGAAAACAGTGAGTTTGTGTAAGACGCGAATCGTGCTCTGATTCATGCTCTAGGCTGGGAGCGCAAGCGTAATGCTTTTTCAAACACGGTCTACACCTCTCAGGTGCCGAGGTACAGGACGGTGAAAACAGTGAGTTTGTGTTAGACGCGAATTCATGCTCTAGGCTGGGAGCTAAAGCTTATTGCTTTTTCAAACACGGTCTACTCCTCTCAGGTGCCGAGTTACAGGACGATGAAAACAGTGAGTTTGTGTTAGACGCGAATCGTGCTCTGATTCATGCTCTAGGCTGGGAGCGCAAGCTTATTGCTTTTTCAAACACGGTCTACACCTCTCAGGTGCCGAGTTACAGGACGGTGAAAACAGTGAGTTTGTGTTAGACGCGAATCGTTCTCTGATTCATGCTCTAGGCTGGGAGCTAAAGCTTATTGCTTCTTCAAACACGGTCTACTCCTCTCAGGTGCCGAGTTACAGGACGGTGAAAACAGTGAGTTTGTGTTAGACGCGAATCGTGCTCTGATTCATGCTCTAGGCTGGGAGCGCAAGCTTTTTGCTTTTTCAAACACTGTCTACATCTCTCTGGTGCCGAGTTACAGAACGGTGAAAACAGTGAGTTTGTGTTAGACGCGAATCGTGCTCTGATTCATGCTCTAGGCTGGGAGCGCAAGCGTAATGCTTTTTCAAACACGGTCTACACCTCTCAGGTGCCGAGGTACAGGACGGTGAAAACAGTGAGTTTGTGTTAGACGCGAATCGTGCTCTGATTCATGCTCTAGGCTGGGAGCGCAAGCTTATTGCTTTTTCAAAAACGGTCTACACCTCTCAGGTGCCGAGTTACAGAACGGTGAAAACAGTGAGTTTGTGTTAGACGCGAATCGTGCTCTGATTCATGCTCTAGGCTGGGAGCGCAAGCTTATTGCTTTTTCAAACACGGTCTACACCTCTCAGGTGCCGAGTTACAGGACGGTGAAAACAGTGAGTTTGTGTTAGACGCGAATTGTGCTCTGATTCATGCTCTAGGCTGGGAGCTAAAGCTTATTGCTTTTTCAAACACGGTCTACACCTCTCAGGTGCCGAGTTACAGGACGGTGAAAACAGTGAGTTTGTGTTAGACGCGAATCGTGCTTGGATTCATGCTCTAGGCTGGGAGCGCAAGCTTATTGCTTTTTCAAACACGGTCTACACCTCTCAGGTGCCGAGTTACAGGACGGTGAAAACAGTGAGTTTGTGTTAGACGCGAATCGTGCTTGGATTCATGCTCTAGGCTGGGAGCGCAAGCGTAATGCTTTTTCAAACACGGTCTACACCTCTCAGGTGCCGAGGTACAGGACGGTGAAAACAGTGAGTTTGTGTTAGACGCGAATTCATGCTCTAGGCTGGGAGCTAAAGCTTATTGCTTTTTCAAACACGGTCTACTCCTCTCAGGTGCCGAGTTACAGGACAGTGAAAACAGTGAGTTTGTGTTAGACGCGAATCGTGCTCTGATTCATGCTCTAGGCTGGGAGCGCAAGCTTATTGCTTTTTCAAACACGGTCTACACCTCTCAGGTGCCGAGTTACAGGACGGTGAAAACAGTGAGTTTGTGTTAGACGCGAATCGTGCTCTGATTCATGCTCTAGGCTGGGAGCTAAAGCTTATTGCTTTTTCAAACACGGTCTACTCCTCTCAGGTGCCGAGTTACAGGACGGTGAAAACAGTGAGTTTGTGTTAGACGCGAATCGTCCTCTGATTCATGCTCTAGGCTGGGAGCGCAAGCTTATTGCTTTTTCAAACACGGTCTACACCTCTCAGGTGCCGAGTTACAGGACGGTGAAAACAGTGAGTTTGTGTTAGACGCGAATCGTGCTTGGATTCATGCTCTAGGCTGGGAGCGCAAGCGTAATGCTTTTTCAAACACGGTCTACACCTCTCAGGTGCCGAGGTACAGGACGGTGAAAACAGTGAGTTTGTGTTAGACGCGAATCGTGCTATGATTCATGCTCTAGGCTGGGAGCGCAAGCTTATTGCTTTTTCAAACACGGTCTACACCTCTCAGGTGCCGAGTTACAGGACGGTGAAAACAGTGAGTTTGTGTTAGACGCGAATCGTGCTCTGATTCATGCTCTAGGCTGGGAGCGCAAGCTTATTGCTGTTTCAAACACGGTCTACACCTCTCAGGTGCCGAGTTACAGGACGGTGAAAACAGTGAGTTTGTGTTAGACGCGAATCGTGCTCTGATTCATGCTCTAGGCTGGGAGCGCAAGCTTATTGCTTTTTCAAACACGGTCTACACCTCTCAGGTGCCGAGTTACAGGACGGTGAAAACAGTGAGTTTGTGTTAGACGCGAATTGTGCTCTGATTCATGCTCTAGGCTGGGAGCTAAAGCTTATTGCTTTTTCAAACACGGTCTACACCTCTCAGGTGCCGAGTTACAGGACGGTGAAAACAGTGAGTTTGTGTTAGACGCGAATCGTGCTCTGATTCATGCTCTAGGCTGGGAGCGCAAGCTTATTGCTTTTTCAAACACGGTCTACACCTCTCAGGTGCCGAGTTACAGGACGGTGAAAACAGTGAGTTTGTGTTAGACGCGAATCGTGCTTGGATTCATGCTCTAGGCTGGGAGCGCAAGCGTAATGCTTTTTCAAACACGGTCTACACCTCTCAGGTGCCGAGGTACAGGACGGTGAAAACAGTGAGTTTGTGTTAGACGCGAATTCATGCTCTAGGCTGGGAGCTAAAGCTTATTGCTTTTTCAAACACGGTCTACTCCTCTCAGGTGCCGAGTTACAGGACAGTGAAAACAGTGAGTTTGTGTTAGACGCGAATCGTGCTCTGATTCATGCTCTAGGCTGGGAGCGCAAGCTTATTGCTTTTTCAAACACGGTCTACACCTCTCAGGTGCCGAGTTACAGGACGGTGAAAACAGTGAGTTTGTGTTAGACTCGAATCGTGCTCTGATTCATGCTCTAGGCTGGGAGCTAAAGCTTATTGCTTTTTCAAACACCGTCTACTCCTCTCAGGTGCCGAGTTACAGGACGGTGAAAACAGTGAGTTTGTGTTAGACGCGAATCGTGCTCTGATTCATGCTCTAGGCTGGGAGCGCAAGCTTATTGCTTTTTCAAACACGGTCTACACCTCTCAGGTGCCGAGTTACAGGACGGTGAAAACAGTGAGTTTGTGTTAGACGCGAATCGTGCTTGGATTCATGCTCTAGGCTGGGAGCGCAAGCGTAATGCTTTTTCAAACACGGTCTACACCTCTCAGGTGCCGAGGTACAGGACGGTGAAAACAGTGAGTTTGTGTTAGACGCGAATCGTGCTATGATTCATGCTCTAGGCTGGGAGCGCAAGCTTATTGCTTTTTCAAACACGGTCTACACCTCTCAGGTGCCGAGTTACAGGACGGTGAAAACAGTGATTTTGTGTTAGACGCGAATCGTGCTCTGATTCATGC
The DNA here is from genome assembly GCF_035609145.1 of Eleutherodactylus coqui. Taxonomy (NCBI): domain Eukaryota; kingdom Metazoa; phylum Chordata; class Amphibia; order Anura; family Eleutherodactylidae; genus Eleutherodactylus; species Eleutherodactylus coqui. The sequence continues at coordinate 143,664 of NW_027102143.1, read as the reverse complement.
TCTAGGCTGGGAGCGCAAGCTTATTGCTGTTTCAAACACGGTCTACACCTCTCAGGTGCCGAGTTACAGGACGGTGAAAACAGTGAGTTTGTGTTAGACGCGAATCGTGCTCTGATTCATGCTCTAGGCTGGGAGCGCAAGCTTTTTGCTTTTTCAAACACGGTCTACATCTCTCAGGTGCCGAGGTACAGGACGGTGAAAACAGTGAGTTTGTGTTAGACGCGAATCGTGCTGGGATTGATGCTCTAGGCTGGGAGCGCAAGCGTAATGCTTTTTCAAACACGGTCTACACCTCTCAGGTGCCGAGGTACAGGACGGTGAAAACAGTGAGTTTGTGTTAGACGCGAATCGTGCTCTGATTCATGCTCTAGGCTGGGAGCGCAAGCTTATTGCTTTTTCAAACACGGTCTACACCTCTCAGGTGCCGAGTTACAGGACGGTGAAAACAGTGAGTTTGTGTTAGACGCGAATCGTGCTATGATTCATGCTCTAGGCTGGGAGCGCAAGCGTAATGCTTTTTCAAACACGGTCTACACCTCTCAGGTGCCGAGATACAGGACGGTGAAAACAGTGAGTTTGTGTTAGACGCGAATCGTGCTCTGATTCATGCTCTAGGCTGGGAGCTAAAGCTTATTGCTTTTTCAAACACGGTCTACTCCTCTCAGGTGCCGAGTTACAGGACAGTGAAAATAGTGAGTTTGTGTTAGACGCGAATCGTGCTCTGATTCATGCTCTAGGCTGGGAGCGCAAGCTTATTGCTTTTTCAAACACGGTCTACACCTCTCAGGTGCCGAGTTACAGGACGGTAAAAACAGTGAGTTTGTGTTAGACGCGAATCGTGCTCTGATTCATGCTCTAGGCTGGGAGCGCAAGCTTTTTGCTTTTTCAAACACGGTCTACACCTCTCAGGTGCCGAGGTACAGGACGGTGAAAACAGTGAGTTTGTGTTAGACGCGAATCGTGCTGGGATTGATGCTCTAGGCTGGGAACGCAAGCGTAATGCTTTTTCAAACACGGTCTACACCTCTCAGGTGCCGAGTTACAGGACGGTGAAAACAGTGAGTTTGTGTTAGACGCGAATCGTGCTTGGATTCATGCTCTAGGCTGGGAGCGCAAGCGTAATGCTTTTTCAAACACGGTCTACACCTCTCAGGTGCCGAGGTACAGGACGGTGAAAACAGTGAGTTTGTGTTAGACGCGAATTCATGCTCTAGGCTGGGAGCTAAAGCTTATTGCTTTTTCAAACACGGTCTACTCCTCTCAGGTGCCGAGTTACAGGACAGTGAAAACAGTGAGTTTGTGTTAGACGCGAATCGTGCTATGATTCATGCTCTAGGCTGGGAGCGCAAGCTTATTGCTTTTTCAAACACGGTCTACACCTCTCAGGTGCCAAGTTACAGGACGGTGAAAACAGTGAGTTTGTGTTAGACGCGAATCGTGCTCTGATTCATGCTCTAGGCTGGGAGCTAAAGCTTATTGGTTTTTCAAACACGGTCTACTCCTCTCAGGTGCCGAGTTACAGGACAATGAAAACAGTGAGTTTGTGTTAGACGCGAATCGTGCTCTGATTCATGCTCTAGGCTGGGAGCGCAAGCTTATTGCTTTTTCAAACACGGTCTACACCTCTCAGGTGCCGAGTTACAGGACGGTGAAAACAGTGAGTTTGTGTTAGACGCGAATCGTTCTCTGATTCATGCTCTAGGCTGGGAGCTAAAGCTTATTGCTTCTTCAAACACGGTCTACTCCTCTCAGGTGCCGAGTTACAGGACGGTGAAAACAGTGAGTTTGTGTTAGACGCGAATCGTGCTCTGATTCATGCTCTAGGCTGGGAGCGCAAGCTTATTGCTTTTTCAAACACGGTCTACACCTCTCAGGTGCCGAGTTACAGGACGGTGAAAACAGTGAGTTTGTGTTAGACGCGAATCGTTCTCTGATTCATGCTCTAGGCTGGGAGCTAAAGCTTATTGCTTTTTCAAACACGGTCTACTCCTCTCAGGTGCCGAGTTACAGGACAGTGAAAATAGTGAGTTTGTGTTAGACGCGAATCGTGCTCTGATTCATGCTCTAGGCTGGGAGCGCAAGCTTATTGCTTTTTCAAACACGGTCTACACCTCTCAGGTGCCGAGTTACAGGACGGTGAAAACAGTGAGTTTGTGTTAGACGCGAATCGTGCTCTGATTCATGCTCTAGGCTGGGAGCGCAAGCTTTTTGCTTTTTCAAACACGGTCTACACCTCTCAGGTGCCGAGGTACAGGACGGTGAAAACAGTGAGTTTGTGTTAGACGCGAATCGTGCTGGGATTGATGCTCTAGGCTGGGAACGCAAGCGTAATGCTTTTTCAAACACGGTCTACACCTCTCAGGTGCCGAGTTACAGGACGGTGAAAACAGTGAGTTTGTGTTAGACGCGAATCGTGCTTGGATTCATGCTCTAGGCTGGGAGCGCAAGCGTAATGCTTTTTCAAACACGGTCTACACCTCTCAGGTGCCGAGGTACAGGACGGTGAAAACAGTGAGTTTGTGTTAGACGCGAATTCATGCTCTAGGCTGGGAGCTAAAGCTTATTGCTTTTTCAAACACGGTCTACTCCTCTCAGGTGCCGAGTTACAGGACAGTGAAAACAGTGAGTTTGTGTTAGACGCGAATCGTGCTATGATTCATGCTCTAGGCTGGGAGCGCAAGCTTATTGCTTTTTCAAACACGGTCTACACCTCTCAGGTGCCAAGTTACAGGACGGTGAAAACAGTGAGTTTGTGTTAGACGCGAATCGTGCTCTGATTCATGCTCTAGGCTGGGAGCGCAAGCTTTTTGCTTTTTCAAACACGGTCTACACCTCTCAGGTGCCGAGGTACAGGACGGTGAAAACAGTGAGTTTGTGTTAGACGCGAATCGTGCTGGTATTGATGCTCTAGGCTGGGAGCGCAAGCGTAATGCTTTTTCAAACACGGTCTACACCTCTCAGGTGCCGAGGTACAGGACGGTGAAAACAGTGAGTTTGTGTTTGACGCGAATCGTGCTCTGATTCATGCTCTAGGCTGGGAGCGCAAGCTTATTGCTTTCTCAAACACGGTCTACATCTTTCAGGTGCCGAGTTACAGGACGGTGAAAACAGTGAGTTTGTGTTAGACGCGAATCGTGCTATGATTCATGCTCTAGGCTGGGAGCTAAAGCTTATTGCTTTTTCAAACACGGTCTACATCTCTCAGGTGCCGAGTTACAGGACGGTGAAAACAGTGAGTTTGTGTTAGACGCGAATCGTGCTCTGATTCATGCTCTAGGCTGGGAGCGCAAGCTTTTTGCTTTTTCAAACACGGTCTACACCTCTCAGGTGCCGAGGTACAGGACGGTGAAAACAGTGAGTTTGTGTTAGACGCGAATCGTGCTCTGATTCATGCTCTAGGCTGGAAGCTAAAGCTTATTGCTTTTTCAAACACGGTCTACACCTCTCAGGTGCCGAGTTACAGGACGGTGAAAACAGTGAGTTTGTGTTAGACGCGAATCGTGCTCTGATTCATGCTCTAGGCTGGGAGCTAAAGCTTATTGGTTTTTCAAACACGGTCTACTCCTCTCAGGTGCCGAGTTACAGGACGATGAAAACAGTGAGTTTGTGTTAGACGCGAATCGTGCTCTGATTCATGCTCTAGGCTGGGAGCGCAAGCTTATTGCTTTTTCAAACACGGTCTACACCTCTCAGGTGCCGAGTTACAGGACGGTGAAAACAGTGAGTTTGTGTTAGACGCGAATCGTTCTCTGATTCATGCTCTAGGCTGGGAGCTAAAGCTTATTGCTTCTTCAAACACGGTCTACTCCTCTCAGGTGCCGAGTTACAGGACGGTGAAAACAGTGAGTTTGTGTTAGACGCGAATCGTGCTCTGATTCATGCTCTAGGCTGGGAGCGCAAGCTTTTTGCTTTTTCAAACACGGTCTACATCTCTCTGGTGCCGAGTTACAGAACGGTGAAAACAGTGAGTTTGTGTAAGACGCGAATCGTGCTCTGATTCATGCTCTAGGCTGGGAGCGCAAGCGTAATGCTTTTTCAAACACGGTCTACACCTCTCAGGTGCCGAGGTACAGGACGGTGAAAACAGTGAGTTTGTGTTAGACGCGAATTCATGCTCTAGGCTGGGAGCTAAAGCTTATTGCTTTTTCAAACACGGTCTACTCCTCTCAGGTGCCGAGTTACAGGACAGTGAAAACAGTGAGTTTGTGTTAGACGCGAATCGTGCTATGATTCATGCTCTAGGCTGGGAGCGCAAGCTTATTGCTTTTTCAAACACGGTCTACACCTCTCAGGTGCCAAGTTACAGGACGGTGAAAACAGTGAGTTTGTGTTAGACGCGAATCGTGCTCTGATTCATGCTCTAGGCTGGGAGCGCAAGCTTTTTGCTTTTTCAAACACGGTCTACACCTCTCAGGTGCCGAGGTACAGGACGGTGAAAACAGTGAGTTTGTGTTAGACGCGAATCGTGCTGGTATTGATGCTCTAGGTTGGGAGCGCAAGCGTAATGCTTTTTCAAACACGGTCTACACCTCTCAGGTGCCGAGGTACAGGACGGTGAAAACAGTGAGTTTGTGTTAGACGCGAATCGTGCTCTGATTCATGCTCTAGGCTGGGAGCGCAAGCTTATTGCTTTCTCAAACACGGTCTACATCTTTCAGGTGCCGAGTTACAGGACGGTGAAAACAGTGAGTTTGTGTTAGACGCGAATCGTGCTATGATTCATGCTCTAGGCTGGGAGCTAAAGCTTATTGCTTTTTCAAACACGGTCTACATCTCTCAGGTGCCGAGTTACAGGACGGTGAAAACAGTGAGTTTGTGTTAGACGCGAATCGTGCTCTGATTCATGCTCTAGGCTGGGAGCGCAAGCTTTTTGCTTTTTCAAACACGGTCTACACCTCTCAGGTGCCGAGGTACAGGACGGTGAAAACAGTGAGTTTGTGTTAGACGCGAATCGTGCTCTGATTCATGCTCTAGGCTGGAAGCTAAAGCTTATTGCTTTTTCAAACACGGTCTACACCTCTCAGGTGCCGAGTTACAGGACGGTGAAAACAGTGAGTTTGTGTTAGACGCGAATCGTGCTCTGATTCATGCTCTAGGCTGGGAGCTAAAGCTTATTGGTTTTTCAAACACGGTCTACTCCTCTCAGGTGCCGAGTTACAGGACGATGAAAACAGTGAGTTTGTGTTAGACGCGAATCGTGCTCTGATTCATGCTCAAGGCTGGGAGCGCAAGCTTATTGCTTTTTCAAACACGGTCTACACCTCTCAGGTGCCGAGTTACAGGACGGTGAAAACAGTGAGTTTGTGTTAGACGCGAATCGTTCTCTGATTCATGCTCTAGGCTGGGAGCTAAAGCTTATTGCTTCTTCAAACACGGTCTACTCCTCTCAGGTGCCGAGTTACAGGACGGTGAAAACAGTGAGTTTGTGTTAGACGCGAATCGTGCTCTGATTCATGCTCTAGGCTGGGAGCGCAAGCTTTTTGCTTTTTCAAACACGGTCTACATCTCTCTGGTGCCGAGTTACAGAACGGTGAAAACAGTGAGTTTGTGTAAGACGCGAATCGTGCTCTGATTCATGCTCTAGGCTGGGAGCGCAAGCGTAATGCTTTTTCAAACACGGTCTACACCTCTCAGGTGCCGAGGTACAGGACGGTGAAAACAGTGAGTTTGTGTTAGACGCGAATTCATGCTCTAGGCTGGGAGCTAAAGCTTATTGCTTTTTCAAACACGGTCTACTCCTCTCAGGTGCCGAGTTACAGGACGATGAAAACAGTGAGTTTGTGTTAGACGCGAATCGTGCTCTGATTCATGCTCTAGGCTGGGAGCGCAAGCTTATTGCTTTTTCAAACACGGTCTACACCTCTCAGGTGCCGAGTTACAGGACGGTGAAAACAGTGAGTTTGTGTTAGACGCGAATCGTTCTCTGATTCATGCTCTAGGCTGGGAGCTAAAGCTTATTGCTTCTTCAAACACGGTCTACTCCTCTCAGGTGCCGAGTTACAGGACGGTGAAAACAGTGAGTTTGTGTTAGACGCGAATCGTGCTCTGATTCATGCTCTAGGCTGGGAGCGCAAGCTTTTTGCTTTTTCAAACACTGTCTACATCTCTCTGGTGCCGAGTTACAGAACGGTGAAAACAGTGAGTTTGTGTTAGACGCGAATCGTGCTCTGATTCATGCTCTAGGCTGGGAGCGCAAGCGTAATGCTTTTTCAAACACGGTCTACACCTCTCAGGTGCCGAGGTACAGGACGGTGAAAACAGTGAGTTTGTGTTAGACGCGAATCGTGCTCTGATTCATGCTCTAGGCTGGGAGCGCAAGCTTATTGCTTTTTCAAACACGGTCTACACCTCTCAGGTGCCGAGTTACAGAACGGTGAAAACAGTGAGTTTGTGTTAGACGCGAATCGTGCTCTGATTCATGCTCTAGGCTGGGAGCGCAAGCGTAATGCTTTTTCAAACACGGTCTACACCTCTCAGGTGCCGAGGTACAGGACGGTGAAAACAGTGAGTTTGTGTTAGACGCGAATCGTGCTCTGATTCATGCTCTAGGCTGGGAGCGCAAGCTTATTGCTTTCTCAAACACGGTCTACATCTTTCAGGTGCCGAGTTACAGGACGGTGAAAACAGTGAGTTTGTGTTAGACGCGAATCGTGCTATGATTCATGCTCTAGGCTGGGAGCTAAAGCTTATTGCTTTTTCAAACACGGTCTACATCTCTCAGGTGCCGAGTTACAGGACGGTGAAAACAGTGAGTTTGTGTTAGACGCGAATCGTGCTCTGATTCATGCTCTAGGCTGGGAGCGCAAGCTTTTTGCTTTTTCAAACACGGTCTACACCTCTCAGGTGCCGAGGTACAGGACGGTGAAAACAGTGAGTTTGTGTTAGACGCGAATCGTGCTCTGATTCATGCTCTAGGCTGGAAGCTAAAGCTTATTGCTTTTTCAAACACGGTCTACACCTCTCAGGTGCCGAGTTACAGGACGGTGAAAACAGTGAGTTTGTGTTAGACGCGAATCGTGCTCTGATTCATGCTCTAGGCTGGGAGCTAAAGCTTATTGGTTTTTCAAACACGGTCTACTCCTCTCAGGTGCCGAGTTACAGGACGATGAAAACAGTGAGTTTGTGTTAGACGCGAATCGTGCTCTGATTCATGCTCTAGGCTGGGAGCGCAAGCTTATTGCTTTTTCAAACACGGTCTACACCTCTCAGGTGCCGAGTTACAGGACGGTGAAAACAGTGAGTTTGTGTTAGACGCGAATCGTTCTCTGATTCATGCTCTAGGCTGGGAGCTAAAGCTTATTGCTTCTTCAAACACGGTCTACTCCTCTCAGGTGCCGAGTTACAGGACGGTGAAAACAGTGAGTTTGTGTTAGACGCGAATCGTGCTCTGATTCATGCTCTAGGCTGGGAGCGCAAGCTTTTTGCTTTTTCAAACACGGTCTACATCTCTCTGGTGCCGAGTTACAGAACGGTGAAAACAGTGAGTTTGTGTAAGACGCGAATCGTGCTCTGATTCATGCTCTAGGCTGGGAGCGCAAGCGTAATGCTTTTTCAAACACGGTCTACACCTCTCAGGTGCCGAGGTACAGGACGGTGAAAACAGTGAGTTTGTGTTAGACGCGAATTCATGCTCTAGGCTGGGAGCTAAAGCTTATTGCTTTTTCAAACACGGTCTACTCCTCTCAGGTGCCGAGTTACAGGACGATGAAAACAGTGAGTTTGTGTTAGACGCGAATCGTGCTCTGATTCATGCTCTAGGCTGGGAGCGCAAGCTTATTGCTTTTTCAAACACGGTCTACACCTCTCAGGTGCCGAGTTACAGGACGGTGAAAACAGTGAGTTTGTGTTAGACGCGAATCGTTCTCTGATTCATGCTCTAGGCTGGGAGCTAAAGCTTATTGCTTCTTCAAACACGGTCTACTCCTCTCAGGTGCCGAGTTACAGGACGGTGAAAACAGTGAGTTTGTGTTAGACGCGAATCGTGCTCTGATTCATGCTCTAGGCTGGGAGCGCAAGCTTTTTGCTTTTTCAAACACTGTCTACATCTCTCTGGTGCCGAGTTACAGAACGGTGAAAACAGTGAGTTTGTGTTAGACGCGAATCGTGCTCTGATTCATGCTCTAGGCTGGGAGCGCAAGCGTAATGCTTTTTCAAACACGGTCTACACCTCTCAGGTGCCGAGGTACAGGACGGTGAAAACAGTGAGTTTGTGTTAGACGCGAATCGTGCTCTGATTCATGCTCTAGGCTGGGAGCGCAAGCTTATTGCTTTTTCAAACACGGTCTACACCTCTCAGGTGCCGAGTTACAGAACGGTGAAAACAGTGAGTTTGTGTTAGACGCGAATCGTGCTCTGATTCATGCTCTAGGCTGGGAGCGCAAGCGTAATGCTTTTTCAAACACGGTCTACACCTCTCAGGTGCCGAGGTACAGGACGGTGAAAACAGTGAGTTTGTGTTAGACGCGAATCGTGCTCTGATTCATGCTCTAGGCTGGGAGCGCAAGCTTATTGCTTTTTCAAACACGGTCTACACCTCTCAGGTGCCGAGTTACAGGACGGTGAAAACAGTGAGTTTGTGTTAGACGCGAATCGTGCTCTGATTCATGCTTTAGGCTGGGAGCGCAAGCTTATTGCTTTTTCAAACACGGTCTACACCTCTCAGGTGCCGAGTTACAGGACGGTGAAAACAGTGAGTTTGTGTTAGACGCGAATCGTGCTCTGATTCATGCTCTAGGCTGGGAGCGCAAGCTTATTGCTTTTTCAAACACGGTCTACACCTCTCAGGTGCCGAGTTACAGGACGGTGAAAACAGTGAGTTTGTGTTAGACGCGAATTGTGCTCTGATTCATGCTCTAGGCTGGGAGCTAAAGCTTATTGCTTTTTCAAACACGGTCTACACCTCTCAGGTGCCGAGTTACAGGACGGTGAAAACAGTGAGTTTGTGTTAGACGCGAATCGTGCTTGGATTCATGCTCTAGGCTGGGAGCGCAAGCTTATTGCTTTTTCAAACACGGTCTACACCTCTCAGGTGCCGAGTTACAGGACGGTGAAAACAGTGAGTTTGTGTTAGACGCGAATCGTGCTTGGATTCATGCTCTAGGCTGGGAGCGCAAGCGTAATGCTTTTTCAAACACGGTCTACACCTCTCAGGTGCCGAGGTACAGGACGGTGAAAACAGTGAGTTTGTGTTAGACGCGAATTCATGCTCTAGGCTGGGAGCTAAAGCTTATTGCTTTTTCAAACACGGTCTACTCCTCTCAGGTGCCGAGTTACAGGACGATGAAAACAGTGAGTTTGTGTTAGACGCGAATCGTGCTCTGATTCATGCTCTAGGCTGGGAGCGCAAGCTTATTGCTTTTTCAAACACGGTCTACACCTCTCAGGTGCCGAGTTACAGGACGGTGAAAACAGTGAGTTTGTGTTAGACGCGAATCGTTCTCTGATTCATGCTCTAGGCTGGGAGCTAAAGCTTATTGCTTCTTCAAACACGGTCTACTCCTCTCAGGTGCCGAGTTACAGGACGGTGAAAACAGTGAGTTTGTGTTAGACGCGAATCGTGCTCTGATTCATGCTCTAGGCTGGGAGCGCAAGCTTTTTGCTTTTTCAAACACGGTCTACATCTCTCTGGTGCCGAGTTACAGAACGGTGAAAACAGTGAGTTTGTGTAAGACGCGAATCGTGCTCTGATTCATGCTCTAGGCTGGGAGCGCAAGCGTAATGCTTTTTCAAACACGGTCTACACCTCTCAGGTGCCGAGGTACAGGACGGTGAAAACAGTGAGTTTGTGTTAGACGCGAATTCATGCTCTAGGCTGGGAGCTAAAGCTTATTGCTTTTTCAAACACGGTCTACTCCTCTCAGGTGCCGAGTTACAGGACGATGAAAACAGTGAGTTTGTGTTAGACGCGAATCGTGCTCTGATTCATGCTCTAGGCTGGGAGCGCAAGCTTATTGCTTTTTCAAACACGGTCTACACCTCTCAGGTGCCGAGTTACAGGACGGTGAAAACAGTGAGTTTGTGTTAGACGCGAATCGTTCTCTGATTCATGCTCTAGGCTGGGAGCTAAAGCTTATTGCTTCTTCAAACACGGTCTACTCCTCTCAGGTGCCGAGTTACAGGACGGTGAAAACAGTGAGTTTGTGTTAGACGCGAATCGTGCTCTGATTCATGCTCTAGGCTGGGAGCGCAAGCTTTTTGCTTTTTCAAACACTGTCTACATCTCTCTGGTGCCGAGTTACAGAACGGTGAAAACAGTGAGTTTGTGTTAGACGCGAATCGTGCTCTGATTCATGCTCTAGGCTGGGAGCGCAAGCGTAATGCTTTTTCAAACACGGTCTACACCTCTCAGGTGCCGAGGTACAGGACGGTGAAAACAGTGAGTTTGTGTTAGACGCGAATCGTGCTCTGATTCATGCTCTAGGCTGGGAGCGCAAGCTTATTGCTTTTTCAAACACGGTCTACACCTCTCAGGTGCCGAGTTACAGAACGGTGAAAACAGTGAGTTTGTGTTAGACGCGAATCGTGCTCTGATTCATGCTCTAGGCTGGGAGCGCAAGCGTAATGCTTTTTCAAACACGGTCTACACCTCTCAGGTGCCGAGGTACAGGACGGTGAAAACAGTGAGTTTGTGTTAGACGCGAATCGTGCTCTGATTCATGCTCTAGGCTGGGAGCGCAAGCTTATTGCTTTTTCAAACACGGTCTACACCTCTCAGGTGCCGAGTTACAGGACGGTGAAAACAGTGAGTTTGTGTTAGACGCGAATCGTGCTCTGATTCATGCTTTAGGCTGGGAGCGCAAGCTTATTGCTTTTTCAAACACGGTCTACACCTCTCAGGTGCCGAGTTACAGGACGGTGAAAACAGTGAGTTTGTGTTAGACGCGAATCGTGCTCTGATTCATGCTCTAGGCTGGGAGCGCAAGCTTATTGCTTTTTCAAACACGGTCTACACCTCTCAGGTGCCGAGTTACAGGACGGTGAAAACAGTGAGTTTGTGTTAGACGCGAATTGTGCTCTGATTCATGCTCTAGGCTGGGAGCTAAAGCTTATTGCTTTTTCAAACACGGTCTACACCTCTCAGGTGCCGAGTTACAGGACGGTGAAAACAGTGACTTTGTGTTAGACGCGAATCGTGCTTGGATTCATGCTCTAGGCTGGGAGCGCAAGCTTATTGCTTTTTCAAACACGGTCTACACCTCTCAGGTGCCGAGTTACAGGACGGTGAAAACAGTGAGTTTGTGTTAGACGCGAATCGTGCTTGGATTCATGCTCTAGGCTGGGAGCGCAAGCGTAATGCTTTTTCAAACACGGTCTACACCTCTCAGGTGCCGAGGTACAGGACGGTGAAAACAGTGAGTTTGTGTTAGACACGAATTCATGCTCTAGGCTGGGAGCTAAAGCTTATTGCTTTTTCAAACACGGTCTACTCCTCTCAGGTGCCGAGTTACAGGACAGTGAAAACAGTGAGTTTGTGTTAGACGCGAATCGTGCTCTGATTCATGCTCTAGGCTGGGAGCGCAAGCTTATTGCTTTTTCAAACACGGTCTACACCTCTCAGGTGCCGAGTTACAGGACGGTGAAAACAGTGAGTTTGTGTTAGACGCGAATCGTGCTCTGATTCATGCTCTAGGCTGGGAGCTAAAGCTTATTGCTTTTTCAAACACGGTCTACTCCTCTCAGGTGCCGAGTTACAGGACGGTGAAAACAGTGAGTTTGTGTTAGACGCGAATCGTCCTCTGATTCATGCTCTAGGCTGGGAGCGCAAGCTTATTGCTTTTTCAAACACGGTCTACACCTCTCAGGTGCCGAGTTACAGGACGGTGAAAACAGTGAGTTTGTGTTAGACGCGAATCGTGCTTGGATTCATGCTCTAGGCTGGGAGCGCAAGCGTAATGCTTTTTCAAACACGGTCTACACCTCTCAGGTGCCGAGGTACAGGACGGTGAAAACAGTGAGTTTGTGTTAGACGCGAATCGTGCTATGATTCATGCTCTAGGCTGGGAGCGCAAGCTTATTGCTTTTTCAAACACGGTCTACACCTCTCAGGTGCCGAGTTACAGGACGGTGAAAACAGTGAGTTTGTGTTAGACGCGAATCGTGCTCTGATTCATGCTCTAGGCTGGGAGCGCAAGCTTATTGCTGTTTCAAACACGGTCTACACCTCTCAGGTGCCGAGTTACAGGACGGTGAAAACAGTGAGTTTGTGTTAGACGCGAATCGTGCTCTGATTCATGCTCTAGGCTGGGAGCGCAAGCTTATTGCTTTTTCAAACACGGTCTACACCTCTCAGGTGCCGAGTTACAGGACGGTGAAAACAGTGAGTTTGTGTTAGACGCGAATTGTGCTCTGATTCATGCTCTAGGCTGGGAGCTAAAGCTTGTTGCTTTTTCAAACACGGTCTACACCTCTCAGGTGCCGAGTTACAGGACGGTGAAAACAGTGAGTTTGTGTTAGACGCGAATCGTGCTCTGATTCATGCTCTAGGCTGGGAGCGCAAGCTTATTGCTTTTTCAAACACGGTCTACACCTCTCAGGTGCCGAGTTACAGGACGGTGAAAACAGTGAGTTTGTGTTAGACGCGAATCGTGCTTGGATTCATGCTCTAGGCTGGGAGCGCAAGCGTAATGCTTTTTCAAACACGGTCTACACCTCTCAGGTGCCGAGGTACAGGACGGTGAAAACAGTGAGTTTGTGTTAGACGCGAATTCATGCTCTAGGCTGGGAGCTAAAGCTTATTGCTTTTTCAAACACGGTCTACTCCTCTCAGGTGCCGAGTTACAGGACAGTGAAAACAGTGAGTTTGTGTTAGACGCGAATCGTGCTCTGATTCATGCTCTAGGCTGGGAGCGCAAGCTTATTGCTTTTTCAAACACGGTCTACACCTCTCAGGTGCCGAGTTACAGGACGGTGAAAACAGTGAGTTTGTGTTAGACTCGAATCGTGCTCTGATTCATGCTCTAGGCTGGGAGCTAAAGCTTATTGCTTTTTCAAACACCGTCTACTCCTCTCAGGTGCCGAGTTACAGGACGGTGAAAACAGTGAGTTTGTGTTAGACGCGAATCGTGCTCTGATTCATGCTCTAGGCTGGGAGCGCAAGCTTATTGCTTTTTCAAACACGGTCTACACCTCTCAGGTGCCGAGTTACAGGACGGTGAAAACAGTGAGTTTGTGTTAGACGCGAATCGTGCTTGGATTCATGCTCTAGGCTGGGAGCGCAAGCGTAATGCTTTTTCAAACACGGTCTACACCTCTCAGGTGCCGAGTTACAGGACGGTGAAAACAGTGAGTTTGTGTTAGACGCGAATCGTGCTATGATTCATGCTCTAGGCTGGGAGCGCAAGCTTATTGCTTTTTCAAACACGGTCTACACCTCTCAGGTGCCGAGTTACAGGACGGTGAAAACAGTGATTTTGTGTTAGACGCGAATCGTGCTCTGATTCATGCTCTAGGCTGGGAGCGCAAGCTTATTGCTGTTTCAAACACGGTCTACACCTCTCAGGTGCCGAGTTACAGGACGGTGAAAACAGTGAGTTTGTGTTAGACGCGAATCGTGCTCTGATTCATGCTCTAGGCTGGGAGCGCAAGCTTTTTGCTTTTTCAAACACGGTCTACATCTCTCAGGTGCCGAGGTACAGGACGGTGAAAACAGTGAGTTTGTGTTAGACGCGAATCGTGCTGGGATTGATGCTCTAGGCTGGGAGCGCAAGCGTAATGCTTTTTCAAACACGGTCTACACCTCTCAGGTGCCGAGGTACAGGACGGTGAAAACAGTGAGTTTGTGTTAGACGCGAATCGTGCTCTGATTCATGCTCTAGGCTGGGAGCGCAAGCTTATTGCTTTTTCAAACACGGTCTACACCTCTCAGGTGCCGAGTTACAGGACGGTGAAAACAGTGAGTTTGTGTTAGACGCGAATCGTGCTATGATTCATGCTCTAGGCTGGGAGCGCAAGCGTAATGCTTTTTCAAACACGGTCTACACCTCTCAGGTGCCGAGATACAGGACGGTGAAAACAGTGAGTTTGTGTTAGACGCGAATCGTGCTCTGATTCATGCTCTAGGCTGGGAGCTAAAGCTTATTGCTTTTTCAAACACGGTCTACTCCTCTCAGGTGTCGAGTTACAGGACAGTGAAAATAGTGAGTTTGTGTTAGACGCGAATCGTGCTCTGATTCATGCTCTAGGCTGGGAGCGCAAGCTTATTGCTTTTTCAAACACGGTCTACACCTCTCAGGTGCCGAGTTACAGGACGGTGAAAACAGTGAGTTTGTGTTAGACGCGAATCGTGCTCTGATTCATGCTCTAGGCTGGGAGCGCAAGCTTTTTGCTTTTTCAAACACGGTCTACACCTCTCAGGTGCCGAGGTACAGGACGGTGAAAACAGTGAGTTTGTGTTAGACGCGAATCGTGCTGGGATTGATGCTCTAGGCTGGGAACGCAAGCGTAATGCTTTTTCAAACACGGTCTACACCTCTCAGGTGCCGAGTTACAGGACGGTGAAAACAGTGAGTTTGTGTTAGACGCGAATCGTGCTTGGATTCATGCTCTAGGCTGGGAGCGCAAGCGTAATGCTTTTTCAAACACGGTCTACACCTCTCAGGTGCCGAGGTACAGGACGGTGAAAACAGTGAGTTTGTGTTAGACGCGAATTCATGCTCTAGGCTGGGAGCTAAAGCTTATTGCTTTTTCAAACACGGTCTACTCCTCTCAGGTGCCGAGTTACAGGACAGTGAAAACAGTGAGTTTGTGTTAGACGCGAATCGTGCTATGATTCATGCTCTAGGCTGGGAGCGCAAGCTTATTGCTTTTTCAAACACGGTCTACACCTCTCAGGTGCCGAGGTACAGGACGGTGAAAACAGTGAGTTTGTGTTAGACGCGAATCGTGCTCTGATTCATGCTCTAGGCTGGGAGCGCAAGCGTAATGCTTTTTCAAACACGGTCTACACCTCTCAGGTGCCGAGGTACAGGACGGTGAAAACAGTGAGTTTGTGTTAGACGCGAATCGTACTCTGATTCATGCTCTAGGCTGGGAGCTAAAGCTTATTGCTTTTTCAAACACGGTCTACTCCTCTCAGGTGCCGAGTTACAGGACAGTGAAAACAGTGAGTTTGTGTTAGACGCGAATCGTGCTATGATTCATGCTCTAGGCTGGGAGCGCAAGCTTATTGCTTTTTCAAACACGGTCTACACCTCTCAGGTGCCAAGTTACAGGACGGTGAAAACAGTGAGTTTGTGTTAGACGCGAATCGTGCTCTGATTCATGCTCTAGGCTGGGAGCGCAAGCTTTTTGCTTTTTCAAACACGGTCTACACCTCTCAGGTGCCGAGGTACAGGACGGTGAAAACAGTGAGTTTGTGTTAGACGCGAATCGTGCTGGTATTGATGCTCTAGGCTGGGAGCGCAAGCGTAATGCTTTTTCAAACACGGTCTACACCTCTCAGGTGCCGAGGTACAGGACGGTGAAAACAGTGAGTTTGTGTTTGACGCGAATCGTGCTCTGATTCATGCTCTAGGCTGGGAGCGCAAGCTTATTGCTTTCTCAAACACGGTCTACATCTTTCAGGTGCCGAGTTACAGGACGGTGAAAACAGTGAGTTTGTGTTAGACGCGAATCGTGCTATGATTCATGCTCTAGGCTGGGAGCTAAAGCTTATTGCTTTTTCAAACACGGTCTACATCTCTCAGGTGCCGAGTTACAGGACGGTGAAAACAGTGAGTTTGTGTTAGACGCGAATCGTGCTCTGATTCATGCTCTAGGCTGGGAGCGCAAGCTTTTTGCTTTTTCAAACACGGTCTACACCTCTCAGGTGCCGAGGTACAGGACGGTGAAAACAGTGAGTTTGTGTTAGACGCGAATCGTGCTCTGATTCATGCTCTAGGCTGGAAGCTAAAGCTTATTGCTTTTTCAAACACGGTATACACCTCTCAGGTGCCGAGTTACAGGACGGTGAAAACAGTGAGTTTGTGTTAGACGCGAATCGTGCTCTGATTCATGCTCTAGGCTGGGAGCTAAAGCTTATTGGTTTTTCAAACACGGTCTACTCCTCTCAGGTGCCGAGTTACAGGACAATGAAAACAGTGAGTTTGTGTTAGACGCGAATCGTGCTCTGATTCATGCTCTAGGCTGGGAGCGCAAGCTTATTGCTTTTTCAAACACGGTCTACACCTCTCAGGTGCCGAGGTACAGGACGGTGAAAACAGTGAGTTTGTGTTAGACGCGAATCGTGCTCTGATTCATGCTCTAGGCTTGGAGCGCAAGCGTAATGCTTTTTCAAACACGGTCTACACCTCTCAGGTGCCGAGGTACAGGACGGTGAAAACAGTGAGTTTGTGTTAGACGCGAATCGTACTCTGATTCATGCTCTAGGCTGGGAGCTAAAGCTTATTGCTTTTTCAAACACGGTCTACTCCTCTCAGGTGCCGAGTTACAGGACAGTGAAAACAGTGAGTTTGTGTTAGACGCGAATCGTGCTATGATTCATGCTCTAGGCTGGGAGCGCAAGCTTATTGCTTTTTCAAACACGGTCTACACCTCTCAGGTGCCAAGTTACAGGACGGTGAAAACAGTGAGTTTGTGTTAGACGCGAATCGTGCTCTGATTCATGCTCTAGGCTGGGAGCGCAAGCTTTTTGCTTTTTCAAACACGGTCTACACCTCTCAGGTGCCGAGGTACAGGACGGTGAAAACAGTGAGTTTGTGTTAGACGCGAATCGTGCTGGTATTGATGCTCTAGGCTGGGAGCGCAAGCGTAATGCTTTTTCAAACACGGTCTACACCTCTCAGGTGCCGAGGTACAGGACGGTGAAAACAGTGAGTTTGTGTTAGACGCGAATCGTGCTCTGATTCATGCTCTAGGCTGGGAGCGCAAGCTTATTGCTTTCTCAAACACGGTCTACATCTTTCAGGTGCCGAGTTACAGGACGGTGAAAACAGTGAGTTTGTGTTAGACGCGAATCGTGCTATGATTCATGCTCTAGGCTGGGAGCTAAAGCTTATTGCTTTTTCAAACACGGTCTACATCTCTCAGGTGCCGAGTTACAGGACGGTGAAAACAGTGAGTTTGTGTTAGACGCGAATCGTGCTCTGATTCATGCTCTAGGCTGGGAGCGCAAGCTTTTTGCTTTTTCAAACACGGTCTACACCTCTCAGGTGCCGAGGTACAGGACGGTGAAAACAGTGAGTTTGTGTTAGACGCGAATCGTGCTCTGATTCATGCTCTAGGCTGGAAGCTAAAGCTTATTGCTTTTTCAAACACGGTATACACCTCTCAGGTGCCGAGTTACAGGACGGTGAAAACAGTGAGTTTGTGTTAGACGCGAATCGTGCTCTGATTCATGCTCTAGGCTGGGAGCTAAAGCTTATTGGTTTTTCAAACACGGTCTACTCCTCTCAGGTGCCGAGTTACAGGACAATGAAAACAGTGAGTTTGTGTTAGACGCGAATCGTGCTCTGATTCATGCTCTAGGCTGGGAGCGCAAGCTTATTGCTTTTTCAAACACGGTCTACACCTCTCAGGTGCCGAGTTACAGGACGGTGAAAACAGTGAGTTTGTGTTAGACGCGAATCGTTCTCTGATTCATGCTCTAGGCTGGGAGCTAAAGCTTATTGCTTCTTCAAACACGGTCTACTCCTCTCAGGTGCCGAGTTACAGGACGGTGAAAACAGTGAGTTTGTGTTAGACGCGAATCGTGCTCTGATTCATGCTCTAGGCTGGGAGCGCAAGCTTATTGCTTTTTCAAACACGGTCTACACCTCTCAGGTGCCGAGTTACAGGACGGTGAAAACAGTGAGTTTGTGTTAGACGCGAATCGTTCTCTGATTCATGCTCTAGGCTGGGAGCTAAAGCTTATTGCTTTTTCAAACACGGTCTACTCCTCTCAGGTGCCGAGTTACAGGACAGTGAAAATAGTGAGTTTGTGTTAGACGCGAATCGTGCTCTGATTCATGCTCTAGGCTGGGAGCGCAAGCTTATTGCTTTTTCAAACACGGTCTACACCTCTCAGGTGCCGAGTTACAGGACGGTGAAAACAGTGAGTTTGTGTTAGACGCGAATCGTGCTCTGATTCATGCTCTAGGCTGGGAGCGCAAGCTTTTTGCTTTTTCAAACACGGTCTACACCTCTCAGGTGCCGAGGTACAGGACGGTGAAAACAGTGAGTTTGTGTTAGACGCGAATCGTGCTGGGATTGATGCTCTAGGCTGGGAACGCAAGCGTAATGCTTTTTCAAACACGGTCTACACCTCTCAGGTGCCGAGTTACAGGACGGTGAAAACAGTGAGTTTGTGTTAGACGCGAATCGTGCTTGGATTCATGCTCTAGGCTGGGAGCGCAAGCGTAATGCTTTTTCAAACACGGTCTACACCTCTCAGGTGCCGAGGTACAGGACGGTGAAAACAGTGAGTTTGTGTTAGACGCGAATTCATGCTCTAGGCTGGGAGCTAAAGCTTATTGCTTTTTCAAACACGGTCTACTCCTCTCAGGTGCCGAGTTACAGGACAGTGAAAACAGTGAGTTTGTGTTAGACGCGAATCGTGCTATGATTCATGCTCTAGGCTGGGAGCGCAAGCTTATTGCTTTTTCAAACACGGTCTACACCTCTCAGGTGCCAAGTTACAGGACGGTGAAAACAGTGAGTTTGTGTTAGACGCGAATCGTGCTCTGATTCATGCTCTAGGCTGGGAGCGCAAGCTTTTTGCTTTTTCAAACACGGTCTACACCTCTCAGGTGCCGAGGTACAGGACGGTGAAAACAGTGAGTTTGTGTTAGACGCGAATCGTGCTGGTATTGATGCTCTAGGCTGGGAGCGCAAGCGTAATGCTTTTTCAAACACGGTCTACACCTCTCAGGTGCCGAGGTACAGGACGGTGAAAACAGTGAGTTTGTGTTTGACGCGAATCGTGCTCTGATTCATGCTCTAGGCTGGGAGCGCAAGCTTATTGCTTTCTCAAACACGGTCTACATCTTTCAGGTGCCGAGTTACAGGACGGTGAAAACAGTGAGTTTGTGTTAGACGCGAATCGTGCTATGATTCATGCTCTAGGCTGGGAGCTAAAGCTTATTGCTTTTTCAAACACGGTCTACATCTCTCAGGTGCCGAGTTACAGGACGGTGAAAACAGTGAGTTTGTGTTAGACGCGAATCGTGCTCTGATTCATGCTCTAGGCTGGGAGCGCAAGCTTTTTGCTTTTTCAAACACGGTCTACACCTCTCAGGTGCCGAGGTACAGGACGGTGAAAACAGTGAGTTTGTGTTAGACGCGAATCGTGCTCTGATTCATGCTCTAGGCTGGAAGCTAAAGCTTATTGCTTTTTCAAACACGGTCTACACCTCTCAGGTGCCGAGTTACAGGACGGTGAAAACAGTGAGTTTGTGTTAGACGCGAATCGTGCTCTGATTCATGCTCTAGGCTGGGAGCTAAAGCTTATTGGTTTTTCAAACACGGTCTACTCCTCTCAGGTGCCGAGTTACAGGACGATGAAAACAGTGAGTTTGTGTTAGACGCGAATCGTGCTCTGATTCATGCTCTAGGCTGGGAGCGCAAGCTTATTGCTTTTTCAAACACGGTCTACACCTCTCAGGTGCCGAGTTACAGGACGGTGAAAACAGTGAGTTTGTGTTAGACGCGAATCGTTCTCTGATTCATGCTCTAGGCTGGGAGCTAAAGCTTATTGCTTCTTCAAACACGGTCTACTCCTCTCAGGTGCCGAGTTACAGGACGGTGAAAACAGTGAGTTTGTGTTAGACGCGAATCGTGCTCTGATTCATGCTCTAGGCTGGGAGCGCAAGCTTTTTGCTTTTTCAAACACGGTCTACATCTCTCTGGTGCCGAGTTACAGAACGGTGAAAACAGTGAGTTTGTGTAAGACGCGAATCGTGCTCTGATTCATGCTCTAGGCTGGGAGCGCAAGCGTAATGCTTTTTCAAACACGGTCTACACCTCTCAGGTGCCGAGGTACAGGACGGTGAAAACAGTGAGTTTGTGTTAGACGCGAATTCATGCTCTAGGCTGGGAGCTAAAGCTTATTGCTTTTTCAAACACGGTCTACTCCTCTCAGGTGCCGAGTTACAGGACAGTGAAAACAGTGAGTTTGTGTTAGACGCGAATCGTGCTATGATTCATGCTCTAGGCTGGGAGCGCAAGCTTATTGCTTTTTCAAACACGGTCTACACCTCTCAGGTGCCAAGTTACAGGACGGTGAAAACAGTGAGTTTGTGTTAGACGCGAATCGTGCTCTGATTCATGCTCTAGGCTGGGAGCGCAAGCTTTTTGCTTTTTCAAACACGGTCTACACCTCTCAGGTGCCGAGGTACAGGACGGTGAAAACAGTGAGTTTGTGTTAGTCGCGAATCGTGCTGGTATTGATGCTCTAGGTTGGGAGCGCAAGCGTAATGCTTTTTCAAACACGGTCTACACCTCTCAGGTGCCGAGGTACAGGACGGTGAAAACAGTGAGTTTGTGTTAGACGCGAATCGTGCTCTGATTCATGCTCTAGGCTGGGAGCGCAAGCTTATTGCTTTCTCAAACACGGTCTACATCTTTCAGGTGCCGAGTTACAGGACGGTGAAAACAGTGAGTTTGTGTTAGACGCGAATCGTGCTATGATTCATGCTCTAGGCTGGGAGCTAAAGCTTATTGCTTTTTCAAACACGGTCTACATCTCTCAGGTGCCGAGTTACAGGACGGTGAAAACAGTGAGTTTGTGTTAGACGCGAATCGTGCTCTGATTCATGCTCTAGGCTGGGAGCGCAAGCTTTTTGCTTTTTCAAACACGGTCTACACCTCTCAGGTGCCGAGGTACAGGACGGTGAAAACAGTGAGTTTGTGTTAGACGCGAATCGTGCTCTGATTCATGCTCTAGGCTGGAAGCTAAAGCTTATTGCTTTTTCAAACACGGTCTACACCTCTCAGGTGCCGAGTTACAGGACGGTGAAAACAGTGAGTTTGTGTTAGACGCGAATCGTGCTCTGATTCATGCTCTAGGCTGGGAGCTAAAGCTTATTGGTTTTTCAAACACGGTCTACTCCTCTCAGGTGCCGAGTTACAGGACGATGAAAACAGTGAGTTTGTGTTAGACGCGAATCGTGCTCTGATTCATGCTCTAGGCTGGGAGCGCAAGCTTATTGCTTTTTCAAACACGGTCTACACCTCTCAGGTGCCGAGTTACAGGACGGTGAAAACAGTGAGTTTGTGTTAGACGCGAATCGTTCTCTGATTCATGCTCTAGGCTGGGAGCTAAAGCTTATTGCTTCTTCAAACACGGTCTACTCCTCTCAGGTGCCGAGTTACAGGACGGTGAAAACAGTGAGTTTGTGTTAGACGCGAATCGTGCTCTGATTCATGCTCTAGGCTGGGAGCGCAAGCTTTTTGCTTTTTCAAACACGGTCTACATCTCTCTGGTGCCGAGTTACAGAACGGTGAAAACAGTGAGTTTGTGTAAGACGCGAATCGTGCTCTGATTCATGCTCTAGGCTGGGAGCGCAAGCGTAATGCTTTTTCAAACACGGTCTACACCTCTCAGGTGCCGAGGTACAGGACGGTGAAAACAGTGAGTTTGTGTTAGACGCGAATTCATGCTCTAGGCTGGGAGCTAAAGCTTATTGCTTTTTCAAACACGGTCTACTCCTCTCAGGTGCCGAGTTACAGGACGATGAAAACAGTGAGTTTGTGTTAGACGCGAATCGTGCTCTGATTCATGCTCTAGGCTGGGAGCGCAAGCTTATTGCTTTTTCAAACACGGTCTACACCTCTCAGGTGCCGAGTTACAGGACGGTGAAAACAGTGAGTTTGTGTTAGACGCGAATCGTTCTCTGATTCATGCTCTAGGCTGGGAGCTAAAGCTTATTGCTTCTTCAAACACGGTCTACTCCTCTCAGGTGCCGAGTTACAGGACGGTGAAAACAGTGAGTTTGTGTTAGACGCGAATCGTGCTCTGATTCATGCTCTAGGCTGGGAGCGCAAGCTTTTTGCTTTTTCAAACACTGTCTACATCTCTCTGGTGCCGAGTTACAGAACGGTGAAAACAGTGAGTTTGTGTTAGACGCGAATCGTGCTCTGATTCATGCTCTAGGCTGGGAGCGCAAGCGTAATGCTTTTTCAAACACGGTCTACACCTCTCAGGTGCCGAGGTACAGGACGGTGAAAACAGTGAGTTTGTGTTAGACGCGAATCGTGCTCTGATTCATGCTCTAGGCTGGGAGCGCAAGCTTATTGCTTTTTCAAACACGGTCTACACCTCTCAGGTGCCGAGTTACAGAACGGTGAAAACAGTGAGTTTGTGTTAGACGCGAATCGTGCTCTGATTCATGCTCTAGGCTGGGAGCGCAAGCGTAATGCTTTTTCAAACACGGTCTACACCTCTCAGGTGCCGAGGTACAGGACGGTGAAAACAGTGAGTTTGTGTTAGACGCGAATCGTGCTCTGATTCATGCTCTAGGCTGGGAGCGCAAGCTTATTGCTTTTTCAAACACGGTCTACACCTCTCAGGTGCCGAGTTACAGGACGGTGAAAACAGTGAGTTTGTGTTAGACGCGAATCGTGCTCTGATTCATGCTTTAGGCTGGGAGCGCAAGCTTATTGCTTTTTCAAACACGGTCTACACCTCTCAGGTGCCGAGTTACAGGACGGTGAAAACAGTGAGTTTGTGTTAGACGCGAATCGTGCTCTGATTCATGCTCTAGGCTGGGAGCGCAAGCTTATTGCTTTTTCAAACACGGTCTACACCTCTCAGGTGCCGAGTTACAGGACGGTGAAAACAGTGAGTTTGTGTTAGACGCGAATTGTGCTCTGATTCATGCTCTAGGCTGGGAGCTAAAGCTTATTGCTTTTTCAAACACGGTCTACACCTCTCAGGTGCCGAGTTACAGGACGGTGAAAACAGTGAGTTTGTGTTAGACGCGAATCGTGCTTGGATTCATGCTCTAGGCTGGGAGCGCAAGCTTATTGCTTTTTCAAACACGGTCTACACCTCTCAGGTGCCGAGTTACAGGACGGTGAAAACAGTGAGTTTGTGTTAGACGCGAATCGTGCTTGGATTCATGCTCTAGGCTGGGAGCGCAAGCGTAATGCTTTTTCAAACACGGTCTACACCTCTCAGGTGCCGAGGTACAGGACGGTGAAAACAGTGAGTTTGTGTTAGACGCGAATTCATGCTCTAGGCTGGGAGCTAAAGCTTATTGCTTTTTCAAACACGGTCTACTCCTCTCAGGTGCCGAGTTACAGGACAGTGAAAACAGTGAGTTTGTGTTAGACGCGAATCGTGCTCTGATTCATGCTCTAGGCTGGGAGCTAAAGCTTATTGGTTTTTCAAACACGGTCTACTCCTCTCAGGTGCCGAGTTACAGGACGATGAAAACAGTGAGTTTGTGTTAGACGCGAATCGTGCTCTGATTCATGCTCTAGGCTGGGAGCGCAAGCTTATTGCTTTTTCAAACACGGTCTACACCTCTCAGGTGCCGAGTTACAGGACGGTGAAAACAGTGAGTTTGTGTTAGACGCGAATCGTTCTCTGATTCATGCTCTAGGCTGGGAGCTAAGGCTTATTGCTTCTTCAAACACGGTCTACTCCTCTCAGGTGCCGAGTTACAGGACGGTGAAAACAGTGAGTTTGTGTTAGACGCGAATCGTGCTCTGATTCATGCTCTAGGCTGGGAGCGCAAGCTTTTTGCTTTTTCAAACACGGTCTACATCTCTCTGGTGCCGAGTTACAGAACGGTGAAAACAGTGAGTTTGTGTAAGACGCGAATCGTGCTCTGATTCATGCTCTAGGCTGGGAGCGCAAGCGTAATGCTTTTTCAAACACGGTCTACACCTCTCAGGTGCCGAGGTACAGGACGGTGAAAACAGTGAGTTTGTGTTAGACGCGAATTCATGCTCTAGGCTGGGAGCTAAAGCTTATTGCTTTTTCAAACACGGTCTACTCCTCTCAGGTGCCGAGTTACAGGACGATGAAAACAGTGAGTTTGTGTTAGACGCGAATCGTGCTCTGATTCATGCTCTAGGCTGGGAGCGCAAGCTTATTGCTTTTTCAAACACGGTCTACACCTCTCAGGTGCCGAGTTACAGGACGGTGAAAACAGTGAGTTTGTGTTAGACGCGAATCGTTCTCTGATTCATGCTCTAGGCTGGGAGCTAAAGCTTATTGCTTCTTCAAACACGGTCTACTCCTCTCAGGTGCCGAGTTACAGGACGGTGAAAACAGTGAGTTTGTGTTAGACGCGAATCGTGCTCTGATTCATGCTCTAGGCTGGGAGCGCAAGCTTTTTGCTTTTTCAAACACTGTCTACATCTCTCTGGTGCCGAGTTACAGAACGGTGAAAACAGTGAGTTTGTGTTAGACGCGAATCGTGCTCTGATTCATGCTCTAGGCTGGGAGCGCAAGCGTAATGCTTTTTCAAACACGGTCTACACCTCTCAGGTGCCGAGGTACAGGACGGTGAAAACAGTGAGTTTGTGTTAGACGCGAATCGTGCTCTGATTCATGCTCTAGGCTGGGAGCGCAAGCTTATTGCTTTTTCAAACACGGTCTACACCTCTCAGGTGCCGAGTTACAGAACGGTGAAAACAGTGAGTTTGTGTTAGACGCGAATCGTGCTCTGATTCATGCTCTAGGCTGGGAGCGCAAGCGTAATGCTTTTTCAAACACGGTCTACACCTCTCAGGTGCCGAGGTACAGGACGGTGAAAACAGTGAGTTTGTGTTAGACGCGAATCGTGCTCTGATTCATGCTCTAGGCTGGGAGCGCAAGCTTATTGCTTTTTCAAACACGGTCTACACCTCTCAGGTGCCGAGTTACAGGACGGTGAAAACAGTGAGTTTGTGTTAGACGCGAATCGTGCTCTGATTCATGCTTTAGGCTGGGAGCGCAAGCTTATTGCTTTTTCAAACACGGTCTACACCTCTCAGGTGCCGAGTTACAGGACGGTGAAAACAGTGAGTTTGTGTTAGACGCGAATCGTGCTCTGATTCATGCTCTAGGCTGGGAGCGCAAGCTTATTGCTTTTTCTAACACGGTCTACACCTCTCAGGTGCCGAGTTACAGGACGGTGAAAACAGTGAGTTTGTGTTAGACGCGAATTGTGCTCTGATTCATGCTCTAGGCTGGGAGCTAAAGCTTATTGCTTTTTCAAACACGGTCTACACCTCTCAGGTGCCGAGTTACAGGACGGTGAAAACAGTGAGTTTGTGTTAGACGCGAATCGTGCTTGGATTCATGCTCTAGGCTGGGAGCGCAAGCTTATTGCTTTTTCAAACACGGTCTACACCTCTCAGGTGCCGAGTTACAGGACGGTGAAAACAGTGAGTTTGTGTTAGACGCGAATCGTGCTTGGATTCATGCTCTAGGCTGGGAGCGCAAGCGTAATGCTTTTTCAAACACGGTCTACACCTCTCAGGTGCCGAGGTACAGGACGGTGAAAACAGTGAGTTTGTGTTAGACGCGAATTCATGCTCTAGGCTGGGAGCTAAAGCTTATTGCTTTTTCAAACACGGTCTACTCCTCTCAGGTGCCGAGTTACAGGACAGTGAAAACAGTGAGTTTGTGTTAGACGCGAATCGTGCTCTGATTCATGCTCTAGGCTGGGAGCGCAAGCTTATTGCTTTTTCAAACACGGTCTACACCTCTCAGGTGCCGAGTTACAGGACGGTGAAAACAGTGAGTTTGTGTTAGACGCGAATCGTGCTCTGATTCATGCTCTAGGCTGGGAGCTAAAGCTTATTGCTTTTTCAAACACGGTCTACTCCTCTCAGGTGCCGAGTTACAGGACGGTGAAAACAGTGAGTTTGTGTTAGACGCGAATCGTCCTCTGATTCATGCTCTAGGCTGGGAGCGCAAGCTTATTGCTTTTTCAAACACGGTCTACACCTCTCAGGTGCCGAGTTACAGGACGGTGAAAACAGTGAGTTTGTGTTAGACGCGAATCGTGCTTGGATTCATGCTCTAGGCTGGGAGCGCAAGCGTAATGCTTTTTCAAACACGGTCTACACCTCTCAGGTGCCGAGGTACAGGACGGTGAAAACAGTGAGTTTGTGTTAGACGCGAATCGTGCTATGATTCATGCTCTAGGCTGGGAGCGCAAGCTTATTGCTTTTTCAAACACGGTCTACACCTCTCAGGTGCCGAGTTACAGGACGGTGAAAACAGTGAGTTTGTGTTAGACGCGAATCGTGCTCTGATTCATGCTCTAGGCTGGGAGCGCAAGCTTATTGCTGTTTCAAACACGGTCTACACCTCTCAGGTGCCGAGTTACAGGACGGTGAAAACAGTGAGTTTGTGTTAGACGCGAATCGTGCTCTGATTCATGCTCTAGGCTGGGAGCGCAAGCTTATTGCTTTTTCAAACACGGTCTACACCTCTCAGGTGCCGAGTTACAGGACGGTGAAAACAGTGAGTTTGTGTTAGACGCGAATTGTGCTCTGATTCATGCTCTAGGCTGGGAGCTAAAGCTTATTGCTTTTTCAAACACGGTCTACACCTCTCAGGTGCCGAGTTACAGGACGGTGAAAACAGTGAGTTTGTGTTAGACGCGAATCGTGCTCTGATTCATGCTCTAGGCTGGGAGCGCAAGCTTATTGCTTTTTCAAACACGGTCTACACCTCTCAGGTGCCGAGTTACAGGACGGTGAAAACAGTGAGTTTGTGTTAGACGCGAATCGTGCTTGGATTCATGCTCTAGGCTGGGAGCGCAAGCGTAATGCTTTTTCAAACACGGTCTACACCTCTCAGGTGCCGAGGTACAGGACGGTGAAAACAGTGAGTTTGTGTTAGACGCGAATTCATGCTCTAGGCTGGGAGCTAAAGCTTATTGCTTTTTCAAACACGGTCTACTCCTCTCAGGTGCCGAGTTACAGGACAGTGAAAACAGTGAGTTTGTGTTAGACGCGAATCGTGCTCTGATTCATGCTCTAGGCTGGGAGCGCAAGCTTATTGCTTTTTCAAACACGGTCTACACCTCTCAGGTGCCGAGTTACAGGACGGTGAAAACAGTGAGTTTGTGTTAGACTCGAATCGTGCTCTGATTCATGCTCTAGGCTGGGAGCTAAAGCTTATTGCTTTTTCAAACACCGTCTACTCCTCTCAGGTGCCGAGTTACAGGACGGTGAAAACAGTGAGTTTGTGTTAGACGCGAATCGTGCTCTGATTCATGCTCTAGGCTGGGAGCGCAAGCTTATTGCTTTTTCAAACACGGTCTACACCTCTCAGGTGCCGAGTTACAGGACGGTGAAAACAGTGAGTTTGTGTTAGACGCGAATCGTGCTTGGATTCATGCTCTAGGCTGGGAGCGCAAGCGTAATGCTTTTTCAAACACGGTCTACACCTCTCAGGTGCCGAGGTACAGGACGGTGAAAACAGTGAGTTTGTGTTAGACGCGAATCGTGCTATGATTCATGCTCTAGGCTGGGAGCGCAAGCTTATTGCTTTTTCAAACACGGTCTACACCTCTCAGGTGCCGAGTTACAGGACGGTGAAAACAGTGATTTTGTGTTAGACGCGAATCGTGCTCTGATTCATGCTCTAGGCTGGGAGCGCAAGCTTATTGCTGTTTCAAACACGGTCTACACCTCTCAGGTGCCGAGTTACAGGACGGTGAAAACAGTGAGTTTGTGTTAGACGCGAATCGTGCTCTGATTCATGCTCTAGGCTGGGAGCGCAAGCTTTTTGCTTTTTCAAACACGGTCTACATCTCTCAGGTGCCGAGGTACAGGACGGTGAAAACAGTGAGTTTGTGTTAGACGCGAATCGTGCTGGGATTGATGCTCTAGGCTGGGAGCGCAAGCGTAATGCTTTTTCAAACACGGTCTACACCACTCAGGTGCCGAGGTACAGGACGGTGAAAACAGTGAGTTTGTGTTAGACGCAAATCGTGCTCTGATTCATGCTCTAGGCTGGGAGCGCAAGCTTATTGCTTTTTCAAACACGGTCTACACCTCTCAGGTGCCGAGTTACAGGACGGTGAAAACAGTGAGTTTGTGTTAGACGCGAATCGTGCTATGATTCATGCTCTAGGCTGGGAGCGCAAGCGTAATGCTTTTTCAAACACGGTCTACACCTCTCAGGTGCCGAGATACAGGACGGTGAAAACAGTGAGTTTGTGTTAGACGCGAATCGTGCTCTGATTCATGCTCTAGGCTGGGAGCTAAAGCTTATTGCTTTTTCAAACACGGTCTACTCCTCTCAGGTGCCGAGTTACAGGACAGTGAAAATAGTGAGTTTGTGTTAGACGCGAATCGTGCTCTGATTCATGCTCTAGGCTGGGAGCGCAAGCTTATTGCTTTTTCAAACACGGTCTACACCTCTCAGGTGCCGAGTTACAGGACGGTAAAAACAGTGAGTTTGTGTTAGACGCGAATCGTGCTCTGATTCATGCTCTAGGCTGGGAGCGCAAGCTTTTTGCTTTTTCAAACACGGTCTACACCTCTCAGGTGCCGAGGTACAGGACGGTGAAAACAGTGAGTTTGTGTTAGACGCGAATCGTGCTGGGATTGATGCTCTAGGCTGGGAACGCAAGCGTAATGCTTTTTCAAACACGGTCTACACCTCTCAGGTGCCGAGTTACAGGACGGTGAAAACAGTGAGTTTGTGTTAGACGCGAATCGTGCTTGGATTCATGCTCTAGGCTGGGAGCGCAAGCGTAATGCTTTTTCAAACACGGTCTACACCTCTCAGGTGCCGAGGTACAGGACGGTGAAAACAGTGAGTTTGTGTTAGACGCGAATTCATGCTCTAGGCTGGGAGCTAAAGCTTATTGCTTTTTCAAACACGGTCTACTCCTCTCAGGTGCCGAGTTACAGGACAGTGAAAACAGTGAGTTTGTGTTAGACGCGAATCGTGCTATGATTCATGCTCTAGGCTGGGAGCGCAAGCTTATTGCTTTTTCAAACACGGTCTACACCTCTCAGGTGCCAAGTTACAGGACGGTGAAAACAGTGAGTTTGTGTTAGACGCGAATCGTGCTCTGATTCATGCTCTAGGCTGGGAGCTAAAGCTTATTGGTTTTTCAAACACGGTCTACTCCTCTCAGGTGCCGAGTTACAGGACAATGAAAACAGTGAGTTTGTGTTAGACGCGAATCGTGCTCTGATTCATGCTCTAGGCTGGGAGCGCAAGCTTATTGCTTTTTCAAACACGGTCTACACCTCTCAGGTGCCGAGTTACAGGACGGTGAAAACAGTGAGTTTGTGTTAGACGCGAATCGTTCTCTGATTCATGCTCTAGGCTGGGAGCTAAAGCTTATTGCTTCTTCAAACACGGTCTACTCCTCTCAGGTGCCGAGTTACAGGACGGTGAAAACAGTGAGTTTGTGTTAGACGCGAATCGTGCTCTGATTCATGCTCTAGGCTGGGAGCGCAAGCTTATTGCTTTTTCAAACACGGTCTACACCTCTCAGGTGCCGAGTTACAGGACGGTGAAAACAGTGAGTTTGTGTTAGACGCGAATCGTTCTCTGATTCATGCTCTAGGCTGGGAGCTAAAGCTTATTGCTTTTTCAAACACGGTCTACTCCTCTCAGGTGCCGAGTTACAGGACAGTGAAAATAGTGAGTTTGTGTTAGACGCGAATCGTGCTCTGATTCATGCTCTAGGCTGGGAGCGCAAGCTTATTGCTTTTTCAAACACGGTCTACACCTCTCAGGTGCCGAGTTACAGGACGGTGAAAACAGTGAGTTTGTGTTAGACGCGAATCGTGCTCTGATTCATGCTCTAGGCTGGGAGCGCAAGCTTTTTGCTTTTTCAAACACGGTCTACACCTCTCAGGTGCCGAGGTACAGGACGGTGAAAACAGTGAGTTTGTGTTAGACGCGAATCGTGCTGGGATTGATGCTCTAGGCTGGGAACGCAAGCGTAATGCTTTTTCAAACACGGTCTACACCTCTCAGGTGCCGAGTTACAGGACGGTGAAAACAGTGAGTTTGTGTTAGACGCGAATCGTGCTTGGATTCATGCTCTAGGCTGGGAGCGCAAGCGTAATGCTTTTTCAAACACGGTCTACACCTCTCAGGTGCCGAGGTACAGGACGGTGAAAACAGTGAGTTTGTGTTAGACGCGAATTCATGCTCTAGGCTGGGAGCTAAAGCTTATTGCTTTTTCAAACACGGTCTACTCCTCTCAGGTGCCGAGTTACAGGACAGTGAAAACAGTGAGTTTGTGTTAGACGCGAATCGTGCTATGATTCATGCTCTAGGCTGGGAGCGCAAGCTTATTGCTTTTTCAAACACGGTCTACACCTCTCAGGTGCCAAGTTACAGGACGGTGAAAACAGTGAGTTTGTGTTAGACGCGAATCGTGCTCTGATTCATGCTCTAGGCTGGGAGCGCAAGCTTTTTGCTTTTTCAAACACGGTCTACACCTCTCAGGTGCCGAGGTACAGGACGGTGAAAACAGTGAGTTTGTGTTAGACGCGAATCGTGCTGGTATTGATGCTCTAGGCTGGGAGCGCAAGCGTAATGCTTTTTCAAACACGGTCTACACCTCTCAGGTGCCGAGGTACAGGACGGTGAAAACAGTGAGTTTGTGTTTGACGCGAATCGTGCTCTGATTCATGCTCTAGGCTGGGAGCGCAAGCTTATTGCTTTCTCAAACACGGTCTACATCTTTCAGGTGCCGAGTTACAGGACGGTGAAAACAGTGAGTTTGTGTTAGACGCGAATCGTGCTATGATTCATGCTCTAGGCTGGGAGCTAAAGCTTATTGCTTTTTCAAACACGGTCTACATCTCTCAGGTGCCGAGTTACAGGACGGTGAAAACAGTGAGTTTGTGTTAGACGCGAATCGTGCTCTGATTCATGCTCTAGGCTGGGAGCGCAAGCTTTTTGCTTTTTCAAACACGGTCTACACCTCTCAGGTGCCGAGGTACAGGACGGTGAAAACAGTGAGTTTGTGTTAGACGCGAATCGTGCTCTGATTCATGCTCTAGGCTGGAAGCTAAAGCTTATTGCTTTTTCAAACACGGTCTACACCTCTCAGGTGCCGAGTTACAGGACGGTGAAAACAGTGAGTTTGTGTTAGACGCGAATCGTGCTCTGATTCATGCTCTAGGCTGGGAGCTAAAGCTTATTGGTTTTTCAAACACGGTCTACTCCTCTCAGGTGCCGAGTTACAGGACGATGAAAACAGTGAGTTTGTGTTAGACGCGAATCGTGCTCTGATTCATGCTCTAGGCTGGGAGCGCAAGCTTATTGCTTTTTCAAACACGGTCTACACCTCTCAGGTGCCGAGTTACAGGACGGTGAAAACAGTGAGTTTGTGTTAGACGCGAATCGTTCTCTGATTCATGCTCTAGGCTGGGAGCTAAAGCTTATTGCTTCTTCAAACACGGTCTACTCCTCTCAGGTGCCGAGTTACAGGACGGTGAAAACAGTGAGTTTGTGTTAGACGCGAATCGTGCTCTGATTCATGCTCTAGGCTGGGAGCGCAAGCTTTTTGCTTTTTCAAACACGGTCTACATCTCTCTGGTGCCGAGTTACAGAACGGTGAAAACAGTGAGTTTGTGTAAGACGCGAATCGTGCTCTGATTCATGCTCTAGGCTGGGAGCGCAAGCGTAATGCTTTTTCAAACACGGTCTACACCTCTCAGGTGCCGAGGTACAGGACGGTGAAAACAGTGAGTTTGTGTTAGACGCGAATTCATGCTCTAGGCTGGGAGCTAAAGCTTATTGCTTTTTCAAACACGGTCTACTCCTCTCAGGTGCCGAGTTACAGGACAGTGAAAACAGTGAGTTTGTGTTAGACGCGAATCGTGCTATGATTCATGCTCTAGGCTGGGAGCGCAAGCTTATTGCTTTTTCAAACACGGTCTACACCTCTCAGGTGCCAAGTTACAGGACGGTGAAAACAGTGAGTTTGTGTTAGACGCGAATCGTGCTCTGATTCATGCTCTAGGCTGGGAGCGCAAGCTTTTTGCTTTTTCAAACACGGTCTACACCTCTCAGGTGCCGAGGTACAGGACGGTGAAAACAGTGAGTTTGTGTTAGACGCGAATCGTGCTGGTATTGATGCTCTAGGTTGGGAGCGCAAGCGTAATGCTTTTTCAAACACGGTCTACACCTCTCAGGTGCCGAGGTACAGGACGGTGAAAACAGTGAGTTTGTGTTAGACGCGAATCGTGCTCTGATTCATGCTCTAGGCTGGGAGCGCAAGCTTATTGCTTTCTCAAACACGGTCTACATCTTTCAGGTGCCGAGTTACAGGACGGTGAAAACAGTGAGTTTGTGTTAGACGCGAATCGTGCTATGATTCATGCTCTAGGCTGGGAGCTAAAGCTTATTGCTTTTTCAAACACGGTCTACATCTCTCAGGTGCCGAGTTACAGGACGGTGAAAACAGTGAGTTTGTGTTAGACGCGAATCGTGCTCTGATTCATGCTCTAGGCTGGGAGCGCAAGCTTTTTGCTTTTTCAAACACGGTCTACACCTCTCAGGTGCCGAGGTACAGGACGGTGAAAACAGTGAGTTTGTGTTAGACGCGAATCGTGCTCTGATTCATGCTCTAGGCTGGAAGCTAAAGCTTATTGCTTTTTCAAACACGGTCTACACCTCTCAGGTGCCGAGTTACAGGACGGTGAAAACAGTGAGTTTGTGTTAGACGCGAATCGTGCTCTGATTCATGCTCTAGGCTGGGAGCTAAAGCTTATTGGTTTTTCAAACACGGTCTACTCCTCTCAGGTGTCGAGTTACAGGACGATGAAAACAGTGAGTTTGTGTTAGACGCGAATCGTGCTCTGATTCATGCTCTAGGCTGGGAGCGCAAGCTTATTGCTTTTTCAAACACGGTCTACACCTCTCAGGTGCCGAGTTACAGGACGGTGAAAACAGTGAGTTTGTGTTAGACGCGAATCGTTCTCTGATTCATGCTCTAGGCTGGGAGCTAAAGCTTATTGCTTCTTCAAACACGGTCTACTCCTCTCAGGTGCCGAGTTACAGGACGGTGAAAACAGTGAGTTTGTGTTAGACGCGAATCGTGCTCTGATTCATGCTCTAGGCTGGGAGCGCAAGCTTTTTGCTTTTTCAAACACGGTCTACATCTCTCTGGTGCCGAGTTACAGAACGGTGAAAACAGTGAGTTTGTGTAAGACGCGAATCGTGCTCTGATTCATGCTCTAGGCTGGGAGCGCAAGCGTAATGCTTTTTCAAACACGGTCTACACCTCTCAGGTGCCGAGGTACAGGACGGTGAAAACAGTGAGTTTGTGTTAGACGCGAATTCATGCTCTAGGCTGGGAGCTAAAGCTTATTGCTTTTTCAAACACGGTCTACTCCTCTCAGGTGCCGAGTTACAGGACGATGAAAACAGTGAGTTTGTGTTAGACGCGAATCGTGCTCTGATTCATGCTCTAGGCTGGGAGCGCAAGCTTATTGCTTTTTCAAACACGGTCTACACCTCTCAGGTGCCGAGTTACAGGACGGTGAAAACAGTGAGTTTGTGTTAGACGCGAATCGTTCTCTGATTCATGCTCTAGGCTGGGAGCTAAAGCTTATTGCTTCTTCAAACACGGTCTACTCCTCTCAGGTGCCGAGTTACAGGACGGTGAAAACAGTGAGTTTGTGTTAGACGCGAATCGTGCTCTGATTCATGCTCTAGGCTGGGAGCGCAAGCTTTTTGCTTTTTCAAACACTGTCTACATCTCTCTGGTGCCGAGTTACAGAACGGTGAAAACAGTGAGTTTGTGTTAGACGCGAATCGTGCTCTGATTCATGCTCTAGGCTGGGAGCGCAAGCGTAATGCTTTTTCAAACACGGTCTACACCTCTCAGGTGCCGAGGTACAGGACGGTGAAAACAGTGAGTTTGTGTTAGACGCGAATCGTGCTCTGATTCATGCTCTAGGCTGGGAGCGCAAGCTTATTGCTTTTTCAAACACGGTCTACACCTCTCAGGTGCCGAGTTACAGAACGGTGAAAACAGTGAGTTTGTGTTAGACGCGAATCGTGCTCTGATTCATGCTCTAGGCTGGGAGCGCAAGCGTAATGCTTTTTCAAACACGGTCTACACCTCTCAGGTGCCGAGGTACAGGACGGTGAAAACAGTGAGTTTGTGTTAGACGCGAATCGTGCTCTGATTCATGCTCTAGGCTGGGAGCGCAAGCTTATTGCTTTTTCAAACACGGTCTACACCTCTCAGGTGCCGAGTTACAGGACGGTGAAAACAGTGAGTTTGTGTTAGACGCGAATCGTGCTCTGATTCATGCTTTAGGCTGGGAGCGCAAGCTTATTGCTTTTTCAAACACGGTCTACACCTCTCAGGTGCCGAGTTACAGGACGGTGAAAACAGTGAGTTTGTGTTAGACGCGAATCGTGCTCTGATTCATGCTCTAGGCTGGGAGCGCAAGCTTATTGCTTTTTCAAACACGGTCTACACCTCTCAGGTGCCGAGTTACAGGACGGTGAAAACAGTGAGTTTGTGTTAGACGCGAATTGTGCTCTGATTCATGCTCTAGGCTGGGAGCTAAAGCTTATTGCTTTTTCAAACACGGTCTACACCTCTCAGGTGCCGAGTTACAGGACGGTGAAAACAGTGAGTTTGTGTTAGACGCGAATCGTGCTTGGATTCATGCTCTAGGCTGGGAGCGCAAGCTTATTGCTTTTTCAAACACGGTCTACACCTCTCAGGTGCCGAGTTACAGGACGGTGAAAACAGTGAGTTTGTGTTAGACGCGAATCGTGCTTGGATTCATGCTCTAGGCTGGGAGCGCAAGCGTAATGCTTTTTCAAACACGGTCTACACCTCTCAGGTGCCGAGGTACAGGACGGTGAAAACAGTGAGTTTGTGTTAGACGCGAATTCATGCTCTAGGCTGGGAGCTAAAGCTTATTGCTTTTTCAAACACGGTCTACTCCTCTCAGGTGCCGAGTTACAGGACAGTGAAAACAGTGAGTTTGTGTTAGACGCGAATCGTGCTCTGATTCATGCTCTAGGCTGGGAGCTAAAGCTTATTGGTTTTTCAAACACGGTCTACTCCTCTCAGGTGCCGAGTTACAGGACGATGAAAACAGTGAGTTTGTGTTAGACGCGAATCGTGCTCTGATTCATGCTCTAGGCTGGGAGCGCAAGCTTATTGCTTTTTCAAACACGGTCTACACCTCTCAGGTGCCGAGTTACAGGACGGTGAAAACAGTGAGTTTGTGTTAGACGCGAATCGTTCTCTGATTCATGCTCTAGGCTGGGAGCTAAAGCTTATTGCTTCTTCAAACACGGTCTACTCCTCTCAGGTGCCGAGTTACAGGACGGTGAAAACAGTGAGTTTGTGTTAGACGCGAATCGTGCTCTGATTCATGCTCTAGGCTGGGAGCGCAAGCTTTTTGCTTTTTCAAACACGGTCTACATCTCTCTGGTGCCGAGTTACAGAACGGTGAAAACAGTGAGTTTGTGTAAGACGCGAATCGTGCTCTGATTCATGCTCTAGGCTGGGAGCGCAAGCGTAATGCTTTTTCAAACACGGTCTACACCTCTCAGGTGCCGAGGTACAGGACGGTGAAAACAGTGAGTTTGTGTTAGACGCGAATTCATGCTCTAGGCTGGGAGCTAAAGCTTATTGCTTTTTCAAACACGGTCTACTCCTCTCAGGTGCCGAGTTACAGGACGATGAAAACAGTGAGTTTGTGTTAGACGCGAATCGTGCTCTGATTCATGCTCTAGGCTGGGAGCGCAAGCTTATTGCTTTTTCAAACACGGTCTACACCTCTCAGGTGCCGAGTTACAGGACGGTGAAAACAGTGAGTTTGTGTTAGACGCGAATCGTTCTCTGATTCATGCTCTAGGCTGGGAGCTAAAGCTTATTGCTTCTTCAAACACGGTCTACTCCTCTCAGGTGCCGAGTTACAGGACGGTGAAAACAGTGAGTTTGTGTTAGACGCGAATCGTGCTCTGATTCATGCTCTAGGCTGGGAGCGCAAGCTTTTTGCTTTTTCAAACACTGTCTACATCTCTCTGGTGCCGAGTTACAGAACGGTGAAAACAGTGAGTTTGTGTTAGACGCGAATCGTGCTCTGATTCATGCTCTAGGCTGGGAGCGCAAGCGTAATGCTTTTTCAAACACGGTCTACACCTCTCAGGTGCCGAGGTACAGGACGGTGAAAACAGTGAGTTTGTGTTAGACGCGAATCGTGCTCTGATTCATGCTCTAGGCTGGGAGCGCAAGCTTATTGCTTTTTCAAACACGGTCTACACCTCTCAGGTGCCGAGTTACAGAACGGTGAAAACAGTGAGTTTGTGTTAGACGCGAATCGTGCTCTGATTCATGCTCTAGGCTGGGAGCGCAAGCGTAATGCTTTTTCAAACACGGTCTACACCTCTCAGGTGCCGAGGTACAGGACGGTGAAAACAGTGAGTTTGTGTTAGACGCGAATCGTGCTCTGATTCATGCTCTAGGCTGGGAGCGCAAGCTTATTGCTTTTTCAAACACGGTCTACACCTCTCAGGTGCCGAGTTACAGGACGGTGAAAACAGTGAGTTTGTGTTAGACGCGAATCGTGCTCTGATTCATGCTTTAGGCTGGGAGCGCAAGCTTATTGCTTTTTCAAACACGGTCTACACCTCTCAGGTGCCGAGTTACAGGACGGTGAAAACAGTGAGTTTGTGTTAGACGCGAATCGTGCTCTGATTCATGCTCTAGGCTGGGAGCGCAAGCTTATTGCTTTTTCAAACACGGTCTACACCTCTCAGGTGCCGAGTTACAGGACGGTGAAAACAGTGAGTTTGTGTTAGACGCGAATTGTGCTCTGATTCATGCTCTAGGCTGGGAGCTAAAGCTTATTGCTTTTTCAAACACGGTCTACACCTCTCAGGTGCCGAGTTACAGGACGGTGAAAACAGTGAGTTTGTGTTAGACGCGAATCGTGCTCTGATTCATGCTCTAGGCTGGGAGCGCAAGCTTATTGCTTTTTCAAACACGGTCTACACCTCTCAGGTGCCGAGTTACAGGACGGTGAAAACAGTGAGTTTGTGTTAGACGCGAATCGTGCTTGGATTCATGCTCTAGGCTGGGAGCGCAAGCGTAATGCTTTTTCAAACACGGTCTACACCTCTCAGGTGCCGAGGTACAGGACGGTGAAAACAGTGAGTTTGTGTTAGACGCGAATTCATGCTCTAGGCTGGGAGCTAAAGCTTATTGCTTTTTCAAACACGGTCTACTCCTCTCAGGTGCCGAGTTACAGGACAGTGAAAACAGTGAGTTTGTGTTAGACGCGAATCGTGCTCTGATTCATGCTCTAGGCTGGGAGCTAAAGCTTATTGGTTTTTCAAACACGGTCTACTCCTCTCAGGTGCCGAGTTACAGGACGATGAAAACAGTGAGTTTGTGTTAGACGCGAATCGTGCTCTGATTCATGCTCTAGGCTGGGAGCGCAAGCTTATTGCTTTTTCAAACACGGTCTACACCTCTCAGGTGCCGAGTTACAGGACGGTGAAAACAGTGAGTTTGTGTTAGACGCGAATCGTTCTCTGATTCATGCTCTAGGCTGGGAGCTAAAGCTTATTGCTTCTTCAAACACGGTCTACTCCTCTCAGGTGCCGAGTTACAGGACGGTGAAAACAGTGAGTTTGTGTTAGACGCGAATCGTGCTCTGATTCATGCTCTAGGCTGGGAGCGCAAGCTTTTTGCTTTTTCAAACACGGTCTACATCTCTCTGGTGCCGAGTTACAGAACGGTGAAAACAGTGAGTTTGTGTAAGACGCGAATCGTGCTCTGATTCATGCTCTAGGCTGGGAGCGCAAGCGTAATGCTTTTTCAAACACGGTCTACACCTCTCAGGTGCCGAGGTACAGGACGGTGAAAACAGTGAGTTTGTGTTAGACGCGAATTCATGCTCTAGGCTGGGAGCTAAAGCTTATTGCTTTTTCAAACACGGTCTACTCCTCTCAGGTGCCGAGTTACAGGACGATGAAAACAGTGAGTTTGTGTTAGACGCGAATCGTGCTCTGATTCATGCTCTAGGCTGGGAGCGCAAGCTTATTGCTTTTTCAAACACGGTCTACACCTCTCAGGTGCCGAGTTACAGGACGGTGAAAACAGTGAGTTTGTGTTAGACGCGAATCGTTCTCTGATTCATGCTCTAGGCTGGGAGCTAAAGCTTATTGCTTCTTCAAACACGGTCTACTCCTCTCAGGTGCCGAGTTACAGGACGGTGAAAACAGTGAGTTTGTGTTAGACGCGAATCGTGCTCTGATTCATGCTCTAGGCTGGGAGCGCAAGCTTTTTGCTTTTTCAAACACTGTCTACATCTCTCTGGTGCCGAGTTACAGAACGGTGAAAACAGTGAGTTTGTGTTAGACGCGAATCGTGCTCTGATTCATGCTCTAGGCTGGGAGCGCAAGCGTAATACTTTTTCAAACACGGTCTACACCTCTCAGGTGCCGAGGTACAGGACGGTGAAAACAGTGAGTTTGTGTTAGACGCGAATCGTGCTCTGATTCATGCTCTAGGCTGGGAGCGCAAGCTTATTGCTTTTTCAAACACGGTCTACACCTCTCAGGTGCCGAGTTACAGAACGGTGAAAACAGTGAGTTTGTGTTAGACGCGAATCGTGCTCTGATTCATGCTCTAGGCTGGGAGCGCAAGCGTAATGCTTTTTCAAACACGGTCTACACCTCTCAGGTGCCGAGGTACAGGACGGTGAAAACAGTGAGTTTGTGTTAGACGCGAATCGTGCTCTGATTCATGCTCTAGGCTGGGAGCGCAAGCTTATTGCTTTTTCAAACACGGTCTACACCTCTCAGGTGCCGAGTTACAGGACGGTGAAAACAGTGAGTTTGTGTTAGACGCGAATCGTGCTCTGATTCATGCTTTAGGCTGGGAGCGCAAGCTTATTGCTTTTTCAAACACGGTCTACACCTCTCAGGTGCCGAGTTACAGGACGGTGAAAACAGTGAGTTTGTGTTAGACGCGAATCGTGCTCTGATTCATGCTCTAGGCTGGGAGCGCAAGCTTATTGCTTTTTCAAACACGGTCTACACCTCTCAGGTGCCGAGTTACAGGACGGTGAAAACAGTGAGTTTGTGTTAGACGCGAATTGTGCTCTGATTCATGCTCTAGGCTGGGAGCTAAAGCTTATTGCTTTTTCAAACACGGTCTACACCTCTCAGGTGCCGAGTTACAGGACGGTGAAAACAGTGACTTTGTGTTAGACGCGAATCGTGCTTGGATTCATGCTCTAGGCTGGGAGCGCAAGCTTATTGCTTTTTCAAACACGGTCTACACCTCTCAGGTGCCGAGTTACAGGACGGTGAAAACAGTGAGTTTGTGTTAGACGCGAATCGTGCTTGGATTCATGCTCTAGGCTGGGAGCGCAAGCGTAATGCTTTTTCAAACACGGTCTACACCTCTCAGGTGCCGAGGTACAGGACGGTGAAAACAGTGAGTTTGTGTTAGACGCGAATTCATGCTCTAGGCTGGGAGCTAAAGCTTATTGCTTTTTCAAACACGGTCTACTCCTCTCAGGTGCCGAGTTACAGGACAGTGAAAACAGTGAGTTTGTGTTAGACGCGAATCGTGCTCTGATTCATGCTCTAGGCTGGGAGCGCAAGCTTATTGCTTTTTCAAACACGGTCTACACCTCTCAGGTGCCGAGTTACAGGACGGTGAAAACAGTGAGTTTGTGTTAGACGCGAATCGTGCTCTGATTCATGCTCTAGGCTGGGAGCTAAAGCTTATTGCTTTTTCAAACACGGTCTACTCCTCTCAGGTGCCGAGTTACAGGACGGTGAAAACAGTGAGTTTGTGTTAGACGCGAATCGTCCTCTGATTCATGCTCTAGGCTGGGAGCGCAAGCTTATTGCTTTTTCAAACACGGTCTACACCTCTCAGGTGCCGAGTTACAGGACGGTGAAAACAGTGAGTTTGTGTTAGACGCGAATCGTGCTTGGATTCATGCTCTAGGCTGGGAGCGCAAGCGTAATGCTTTTTCAAACACGGTCTACACCTCTCAGGTGCCGAGGTACAGGACGGTGAAAACAGTGAGTTTGTGTTAGACGCGAATCGTGCTATGATTCATGCTCTAGGCTGGGAGCGCAAGCTTATTGCTTTTTCAAACACGGTCTACACCTCTCAGGTGCCGAGTTACAGGACGGTGAAAACAGTGAGTTTGTGTTAGACGCGAATCGTGCTCTGATTCATGCTCTAGGCTGGGAGCGCAAGCTTATTGCTGTTTCAAACACGGTCTACACCTCTCAGGTGCCGAGTTACAGGACGGTGAAAACAGTGAGTTTGTGTTAGACGCGAATCGTGCTCTGATTCATGCTCTAGGCTGGGAGCGCAAGCTTATTGCTTTTTCAAACACGGTCTACACCTCTCAGGTGCCGAGTTACAGGACGGTGAAAACAGTGAGTTTGTGTTAGACGCGAATTGTGCTCTGATTCATGCTCTAGGCTGGGAGCTAAAGCTTATTGCTTTTTCAAACACGGTCTACACCTCTCAGGTGCCGAGTTACAGGACGGTGAAAACAGTGAGTTTGTGTTAGACGCGAATCGTGCTCTGATTCATGCTCTAGGCTGGGAGCGCAAGCTTATTGCTTTTTCAAACACGGTCTACACCTCTCAGGTGCCGAGTTACAGGACGGTGAAAACAGTGAGTTTGTGTTAGACGCGAATCGTGCTTGGATTCATGCTCTAGGCTGGGAGCGCAAGCGTAATGCTTTTTCAAACACGGTCTACACCTCTCAGGTGCCGAGGTACAGGACGGTGAAAACAGTGAGTTTGTGTTAGACGCGAATTCATGCTCTAGGCTGGGAGCTAAAGCTTATTGCTTTTTCAAACACGGTCTACTCCTCTCAGGTGCCGAGTTACAGGACAGTGAAAACAGTGAGTTTGTGTTAGACGCGAATCGTGCTCTGATTCATGCTCTAGGCTGGGAGCGCAAGCTTATTGCTTTTTCAAACACGGTCTACACCTCTCAGGTGCCGAGTTACAGGACGGTGAAAACAGTGAGTTTGTGTTAGACTCGAATCGTGCTCTGATTCATGCTCTAGGCTGGGAGCTAAAGCTTATTGCTTTTTCAAACACGGTCTACTCCTCTCAGGTGCCGAGTTACAGGACGGTGAAAACAGTGAGTTTGTGTTAGACGCGAATCGTGCTCTGATTCATGCTCTAGGCTGGGAGCGCAAGCTTATTGCTTTTTCAAACACGGTCTACACCTCTCAGGTGCCGAGTTACAGGACGGTGAAAACAGTGAGTTTGTGTTAGACGCGAATCGTGCTTGGATTCATGCTCTAGGCTGGGAGCGCAAGCGTAATGCTTTTTCAAACACGGTCTACACCTCTCAGGTGCCGAGGTACAGGACGGTGAAAACAGTGAGTTTGTGTTAGACGCGAATCGTGCTATGATTCATGCTCTAGGCTGGGAGCGCAAGCTTATTGCTTTTTCAAACACGGTCTACACCTCTCAGGTGCCGAGTTACAGGACGGTGAAAACAGTGATTTTGTGTTAGACGCGAATCGTGCTCTGATTCATGCTCTAGGCTGGGAGCGCAAGCTTATTGCTGTTTCAAACACGGTCTACACCTCTCAGGTGCCGAGTTACAGGACGGTGAAAACAGTGAGTTTGTGTTAGACGCGAATCGTGCTCTGATTCATGCTCTAGGCTGGGAGCGCAAGCTTTTTGCTTTTTCAAACACGGTCTACATCTCTCAGGTGCCGAGGTACAGGACGGTGAAAACAGTGAGTTTGTGTTAGACGCGAATCGTGCTGGGATTGATGCTCTAGGCTGGGAGCGCAAGCGTAATGCTTTTTCAAACACGGTCTACACCTCTCAGGTGCCGAGGTACAGGACGGTGAAAACAGTGAGTTTGTGTTAGACGCGAATCGTGCTCTGATTCATGCTCTAGGCTGGGAGCGCAAGCTTATTGCTTTTTCAAACACGGTCTACACCTCTCAGGTGCCGAGTTACAGGACGGTGAAAACAGTGAGTTTGTGTTAGACGCGAATCGTGCTATGATTCATGCTCTAGGCTGGGAGCGCAAGCGTAATGCTTTTTCAAACACGGTCTACACCTCTCAGGTGCCGAGATACAGGACGGTGAAAACAGTGAGTTTGTGTTAGACGTGAATCGTGCTCTGATTCATGCTCTAGGCTGGGAGCTAAAGCTTATTGCTTTTTCAAACACGGTCTACTCCTCTCAGGTGCCGAGTTACAGGACAGTGAAAATAGTGAGTTTGTGTTAGACGCGAATCGTGCTCTGATTCATGCTCTAGGCTGGGAGCGCAAGCTTATTGCTTTTTCAAACACGGTCTACACCTCTCAGGTGCCGAGTTACAGGACGGTGAAAACAGTGAGTTTGTGTTAGACGCGAATCGTGCTCTGATTCATGCTCTAGGCTGGGAGCGCAAGCTTTTTGCTTTTTCAAACACGGTCTACACCTCTCAGGTGCCGAGGTACAGGACGGTGAAAACAGTGAGTTTGTGTTAGACGCGAATCGTGCTGGGATTGATGCTCTAGGCTGGGAACGCAAGCGTAATGCTTTTTCAAACACGGTCTACACCTCTCAGGTGCCGAGTTACAGGACGGTGAAAACAGTGAGTTTGTGTTAGACGCGAATCGTGCTTGGATTCATGCTCTAGGCTGGGAGCGCAAGCGTAATGCTTTTTCAAACACGGTCTACACCTCTCAGGTGCCGAGGTACAGGACGGTGAAAACAGTGAGTTTGTGTTAGACGCGAATTCATGCTCTAGGCTGGGAGCTAAAGCTTATTGCTTTTTCAAACACGGTCTACTCCTCTCAGGTGCCGAGTTACAGGACAGTGAAAACAGTGAGTTTGTGTTAGACGCGAATCGTGCTATGATTCATGCTCTAGGCTGGGAGCGCAAGCTTATTGCTTTTTCAAACACGGTCTACACCTCTCAGGTGCCAAGTTACAGGACGGTGAAAACAGTGAGTTTGTGTTAGACGCGAATCGTGCTCTGATTCATGCTCTAGGCTGGGAGCGCAAGCTTTTTGCTTTTTCAAACACGGTCTACGCCTCTCAGGTGCCGAGGTACAGGACGGTGAAAACAGTGAGTTTGTGTTAGACGCGAATCGTGCTGGTATTGATGCTCTAGGCTGGGAGCGCAAGCGTATTGCTTTTTCAAACACGGTCTACACCTCTCAGGTGCCGAGGTACAGGACGGTGAAAACAGTGAGTTTGTGTTTGACGCGAATCGTGCTCTGATTCATGCTCTAGGCTGGGAGCGCAAGCTTATTGCTTTCTCAAACACGGTCTACATCTTTCAGGTGCCGAGTTACAGGACGGTGAAAACAGTGAGTTTGTGTTAGACGCGAATCGTGCTATGATTCATGCTCTAGGCTGGGAGCTAAAGCTTATTGCTTTTTCAAACACGGTCTACATCTCTCAGGTGCCGAGTTACAGGACGGTGAAAACAGTGAGTTTGTGTTAGACGCGAATCGTGCTCTGATTCATGCTCTAGGCTGGGAGCGCAAGCTTTTTGCTTTTTCAAACACGGTCTACATCTCTCAGGTGCCGAGTTACAGGACGGTGAAAACAGTGAGTTTGTGTTAGACGCGAATCGTGCTCTGATTCATGCTCTAGGCTGGAAGCTAAAGCTTATTGCTTTTTCAAACACGGTCTACACCTCTCAGGTGCCGAGTTACAGGACGGTGAAAACAGTGAGTTTGTGTTAGACGCGAGTCGTGCTCTGATTCATGCTCTAGGCTGGGAGCTAAAGCTTATTGGTTTTTCAAACACGGTCTACTCCTCTCAGGTGCCGAGTTACAGGACGATGAAAACAGTGAGTTTGTGTTAGACGCGAATCGTGCTCTGATTCATGCTCTAGGCTGGGAGCGCAAGCTTATTGCTTTTTCAAACACGGTCTACACCTCTCAGGTGCCGAGTTACAGGACGGTGAAAACAGTGAGTTTGTGTTAGACGCGAATCGTTCTCTGATTCATGCTCTAGGCTGGGAGCTAAAGCTTATTGCTTCTTCAAACACGGTCTACTCCTCTCAGGTGCCGAGTTACAGGACGGTGAAAACAGTGAGTTTGTGTTAGACGCGAATCGTGCTCTGATTCATGCTCTAGGCTGGGAGCGCAAGCTTTTTGCTTTTTCAAACACGGTCTACATCTCTCTGGTGCCGAGTTACAGAACGGTGAAAACAGTGAGTTTGTGTTAGACGCGAATCGTGCTCTGATTCATGCTCTAGGCTGGGAGCGCAAGCGTAATGCTTTTTCAAACACGGTCTACACCTCTCAGGTGCCGAGGTACAGGACGGTGAAAACAGTGAGTTTGTGTTAGACGCGAATCGTGCTCTGATTCATGCTCTAGGCTGGGAGCGCAAGCTTATTGCTTTTTCAAACACGGTCTACACCTCTCAGGTGCCGAGTTACAGGACGGTGAAAACAGTGAGTTTGTGTTAGACGCGAATCGTGCTTGGATTCATGCTCTAGGCTGGGAGCGCAAGCGTAATGCTTTTTCAAACACGGTCTACACCTCTCAGGTGCCGAGGTACAGGACGGTGAAAACAGTGAGTTTGTGTTAGACGCGAATCGTGCTCTGATTCATGCTCTAGGCTGGGAGCGCAAGCTTTTTGCTTTTTCAAACACGGTCTACATCTCTCTGGTGCCGAGTTACAGAACGGTGAAAACAGTGAGTTTGTGTTAGACGCGAATCGTGCTCTGATTCATGCTCTAGGCTGGGAGCGCAAGCTTATTGCTTTTTCAAACACGGTCTACACCTCTCAGGTGCCGAGTTACAGAACGGTGAAAACAGTGAGTTTGTGTTAGACGCG
The DNA here is from genome assembly GCF_035609145.1 of Eleutherodactylus coqui. NCBI lineage: Eukaryota > Metazoa > Chordata > Amphibia > Anura > Eleutherodactylidae > Eleutherodactylus > Eleutherodactylus coqui. The sequence goes on along the minus strand of NW_027102143.1, from coordinate 98,974 downwards.
AATCGTGCTCTGATTCATGCTCTAGGCTGGGAGCGCAAGCGTAATGCTTTTTCAAACACGGTCTACACCTCTCAGGTGCCGAGTTACAGGACGGTGAAAACAGTGAGTTTGTGTTAGACGCGAATCGTGCTCTGATTCATGCTTTAGGCTGGGAGCGCAAGCTTATTGCTTTTTCAAACACGGTCTACACCTCTCAGGTGCCGAGTTACAGGACGGTGAAAACAGTGAGTTTGTGTTAGACGCGAATCGTGCTCTGATTCATGCTCTAGGCTGGGAGCGCAAGCTTATTGCTTTTTCAAACACGGTCTACACCTCTCAGGTGCCGAGTTACAGGACGGTGAAAACAGTGAGTTTGTGTTAGACGCGAATTGTGCTCTGATTCATGCTCTAGGCTGGGAGCTAAAGCTTATTGCTTTTTCAAACACGGTCTACACCTCTCAGGTGCCGAGTTACAGGACGGTGAAAACAGTGAGTTTGTGTTAGACGCGAATCGTGCTCTGATTCATGCTCTAGGCTGGGAGCGCAAGCTTATTGCTTTTTCAAACACGGTCTACACCTCTCAGGTGCCGAGTTACAGGACGGTGAAAACAGTGAGTTTGTGTTAGACGCGAATCGTGCTTGGATTCATGCTCTAGGCTGGGAGCGCAAGCGTAATGCTTTTTCAAACACGGTCTACACCTCTCAGGTGCCGAGGTACAGGACGGTGAAAACAGTGAGTTTGTGTTAGACGCGAATTCATGCTCTAGGCTGGGAGCTAAAGCTTATTGCTTTTTCAAACACGGTCTACTCCTCTCAGGTGCCGAGTTACAGGACAGTGAAAACAGTGAGTTTGTGTTAGACGCGAATCGTGCTCTGATTCATGCTCTAGGCTGGGAGCGCAAGCTTATTGCTTTTTCAAACACGGTCTACACCTCTCAGGTGCCGAGTTACAGGACGGTGAAAACAGTGAGTTTGTGTTAGACGCGAATCGTGCTCTGATTCATGCTCTAGGCTGGGAGCTAAAGCTTATTGCTTTTTCAAACACGGTCTACTCCTCTCAGGTGCCGAGTTACAGGACGGTGAAAACAGTGAGTTTGTGTTAGACGCGAATCGTGCTCTGATTCATGCTCTAGGCTGGGAGCGCAAGCTTATTGCTTTTTCAAACACGGTCTACACCTCTCAGGTGCCGAGTTACAGGACGGTGAAAACAGTGAGTTTGTGTTAGACGCGAATCGTGCTTGGATTCATGCTCTAGGCTGGGAGCGCAAGCGTAATGCTTTTTCAAACACGGTCTACACCTCTCAGGTGCCGAGGTACAGGACGGTGAAAACAGTGAGTTTGTGTTAGACGCGAATCGTGCTATGATTCATGCTCTAGGCTGGGAGCGCAAGCTTATTGCTTTTTCAAACACGGTCTACACCTCTCAGGTGCCGAGTTACATCACGGTGAAAACAGTGAGTTTGTGTTAGACGCGAATCGTGCTCTGATTCATGCTCTAGGCTGGGAGCGCAAGCTTATTGCTGTTTCAAACACGGTCTACACCTCTCAGGTGCCGAGTTACAGGACGGTGAAAACAGTGAGTTTGTGTTAGACGCGAATCGTGCTCTGATTCATGCTCTAGGCTGGGAGCGCAAGCTTATTGCTTTTTCAAACACGGTCTACACCTCTCAGGTGCCGAGTTACAGGACGGTGAAAACAGTGAGTTTGTGTTAGACGCGAATTGTGCTCTGATTCATGCTCTAGGCTGGGAGCTAAAGCTTATTGCTTTTTCAAACACGGTCTACACCTCTCAGGTGCCGAGTTACAGGACGGTGAAAACAGTGAGTTTGTGTTAGACGCGAATCGTGCTCTGATTCATGCTCTAGGCTGGGAGCGCAAGCTTATTGCTTTTTCAAACACGGTCTACACCTCTCAGGTGCCGAGTTACAGGACGGTGAAAACAGTGAGTTTGTGTTAGACGCGAATCGTGCTCTGATTCATGCTCTAGGCTGGGAGCGCAAGCTTATTGCTTTTTCAAACACGGTCTACACCTCTCAGGTGCCGAGTTACAGGACGGTGAAAACAGTGAGTTTGTGTTAGACGCGAATCGTGCTTGGATTCATGCTCTAGGCTGGGAGCGCAAGCGTAATGCTTTTTCAAACACGGTCTACACCTCTCAGGTGCCGAGGTACAGGACGGTGAAAACAGTGAGTTTGTGTTAGACGCGAATTCATGCTCTAGGCTGGGAGCTAAAGCTTATTGCTTTTTCAAACACGGTCTACTCCTCTCAGGTGCCGAGTTACAGGACAGTGAAAACAGTGAGTTTGTGTTAGACGCGAATCGTGCTCTGATTCATGCTCTAGGCTGGGAGCGCAAGCTTATTGCTTTTTCAAACACGGTCTACACCTCTCAGGTGCCGAGTTACAGGACGGTGAAAACAGTGAGTTTGTGTTAGACGCGAATCGTGCTCTGATTCATGCTCTAGGCTGGGAGCTAAAGCTTATTGCTTTTTCAAACACGGTCTACTCCTCTCAGGTGCCGAGTTACAGGACGGTGAAAACAGTGAGTTTGTGTTAGACGCGAATCGTGCTCTGATTCATGCTCTAGGCTGGGAGCGCAAGCTTATTGCTTTTTCAAACACGGTCTACACCTCTCAGGTGCCGAGTTACAGGACGGTGAAAACAGTGAGTTTGTGTTAGACGCGAATCGTGCTTGGATTCATGCTCTAGGCTGGGAGCGCAAGCGTAATGCTTTTTCAAACACGGTCTACACCTCTCAGGTGCCGAGGTACAGGACGGTGAAAACAGTGAGTTTGTGTTAGACGCGAATCGTGCTATGATTCATGCTCTAGGCTGGGAGCGCAAGCTTATTGCTTTTTCAAACACGGTCTACACCTCTCAGGTGCCGAGTTACAGGACGGTGAAAACAGTGAGTTTGTGTTAGACGCGAATCGTGCTCTGATTCATGCTCTAGGCTGGGAGCGCAAGCTTATTGCTGTTTCAAACACGGTCTACACCTCTCAGGTGCCGAGTTACAGGACGGTGAAAACAGTGAGTTTGTGTTAGACGCGAATCGTGCTCTGATTCATGCTCTAGGCTGGGAGCGCAAGCTTATTGCTTTTTCAAACACGGTCTACACCTCTCAGGTGCCGAGTTACAGGACGGTGAAAACAGTGAGTTTGTGTTAGACGCGAATTGTGCTCTGATTCATGCTCTAGGCTGGGAGCTAAAGCTTATTGCTTTTTCAAACACGGTCTACACCTCTCAGGTGCCGAGTTACAGGACGGTGAAAACAGTGAGTTTGTGTAAGACGCGAATCGTGCTCTGATTCATGCTCTAGGCTGGGAGCGCAAGCTTATTGCTTTTTCAAACACGGTCTACACCTCTCAGGTGCCGAGTTACAGGACGGTGAAAACAGTGAGTTTGTGTTAGACGCGAATCGTGCTCTGATTCATGCTCTAGGCTGGGAGCGCAAGCTTTTTGCTTTTTCAAACACGGTCTACATCTCTCAGGTGCCGAGGTACAGGACGGTGAAAACAGTGAGTTTGTGTTAGACGCGAATCGTGCTGGGATTGATGCTCTAGGCTGGGAGCGCAAGCGTAATGCTTTTTCAAACACGGTCTACACCTCTCAGGTGCCGAGGTACAGGACGGTGAAAACAGTGAGTTTGTGTTAGACGCGAATCGTGCTCTGATTCATGCTCTAGGCTGGGAGCGCAAGCTTATTGCTTTTTCAAACACGGTCTACACCTCTCAGGTGCCGAGTTACAGGACGGTGAAAACAGTGAGTTTGTGTTAGACGCGAATCGTGCTATGATTCATGCTCTAGGCTGGGAGCGCAAGCGTAATGCTTTTTCAAACACGGTCTACACCTCTCAGGTGCCGAGATACAGGACGGTGAAAACAGTGAGTTTGTGTTAGACGCGAATCGTGCTCTGATTCATGCTCTAGGCTGGGAGCTAAAGCTTATTGCTTTTTCAAACACGGTCTACTCCTCTCAGGTGCCGAGTTACAGGACAGTGAAAATAGTGAGTTTGTGTTAGACGCGAATCGTGCTCTGATTCATGCTCTAGGCTGGGAGCGCAAGCTTATTGCTTTTTCAAACACGGTCTACACCTCTCAGGTGCCGAGTTACAGGACGGTGAAAACAGTGAGTTTGTGTTAGACGCGAATCGTGCTCTGATTCATGCTCTAGGCTGGGAGCGCAAGCTTTTTGCTTTTTCAAACACGGTCTACACCTCTCAGGTGCCGAGGTACAGGACGGTGAAAACAGTGAGTTTGTGTTAGACGCGAATCGTGCTGGGATTGATGCTCTAGGCTGGGAACGCAAGCGTAATGCTTTTTCAAACACGGTCTACACCTCTCAGGTGCCGAGTTACAGGACGGTGAAAACAGTGAGTTTGTGTTAGACGCGAATCGTGCTTGGATTCATGCTCTAGGCTGGGAGCGCAAGCGTAATGCTTTTTCAAACACGGTCTACACCTCTCAGGTGCCGAGGTACAGGACGGTGAAAACAGTGAGTTTGTGTTAGACGCGAATTCATGCTCTAGGCTGGGAGCTAAAGCTTATTGCTTTTTCAAACACGGTCTACTCCTCTCAGGTGCCGAGTTACAGGACAGTGAAAACAGTGAGTTTGTGTTAGACGCGAATCGTGCTATGATTCATGCTCTAGGCTGGGAGCGCAAGCTTATTGCTTTTTCAAACACGGTCTACACCTCTCAGGTGCCAAGTTACAGGACGGTGAAAACAGTGAGTTTGTGTTAGACGCGAATCGTGCTCTGATTCATGCTCTAGGCTGGGAGCGCAAGCTTTTTGCTTTTTCAAACACGGTCTACGCCTCTCAGGTGCCGAGGTACAGGACGGTGAAAACAGTGAGTTTGTGTTAGACGCGAATCGTGCTGGTATTGATGCTCTAGGCTGGGAGCGCAAGCGTATTGCTTTTTCAAACACGGTCTACACCTCTCAGGTGCCGAGGTACAGGACGGTGAAAACAGTGAGTTTGTGTTTGACGCGAATCGTGCTCTGATTCATGCTCTAGGCTGGGAGCGCAAGCTTATTGCTTTCTCAAACACGGTCTACATCTTTCAGGTGCCGAGTTACAGGACGGTGAAAACAGTGAGTTTGTGTTAGACGCGAATCGTGCTATGATTCATGCTCTAGGCTGGGAGCTAAAGCTTATTGCTTTTTCAAACACGGTCTACATCTCTCAGGTGCCGAGTTACAGGACGGTGAAAACAGTGAGTTTGTGTTAGACGCGAATCGTGCTCTGATTCATGCTCTAGGCTGGGAGCGCAAGCTTTTTGCTTTTTCAAACACGGTCTACACCTCTCAGGTGCCGAGGTACAGGACGGTGAAAACAGTGAGTTTGTGTTAGACGCGAATCGTGCTCTGATTCATGCTCTAGGCTGGAAGCTAAAGCTTATTGCTTTTTCAAACACGGTCTACTCCTCTCAGGTGCCGAGTTACAGGACGATGAAAACAGTGAGTTTGTGTTAGACGCGAATCGTGCTCTGATTCATGCTCTAGGCTGGGAGCGCAAGCTTATTGCTTTTTCAAACACGGTCTACACCTCTCAGGTGCCGAGTTACAGGACGGTGAAAACAGTGAGTTTGTGTTAGACGCGAATCGTGCTTGGATTCATGCTCTAGGCTGGGAGCGCAAGCGTAATGCTTTTTCAAACACGGTCTACACCTCTCAGGTGCCGAGGTACAGGACGGTGAAAACAGTGAGTTTGTGTTAGACGCGAATCGTGCTCTGATTCATGCTCTAGGCTGGGAGCGCAAGCTTTTTGCTTTTTCAAACACGGTCTACATCTCTCTGGTGCCGAGTTACAGAACGGTGAAAACAGTGAGTTTGTGTTAGACGCGAATCGTGCTCTGATTCATGCTCTAGGCTGGGAGCGCAAGCTTATTGCTTTTTCAAACACGGTCTACACCTCTCAGGTGCCGAGTTACAGAACGGTGAAAACAGTGAGTTTGTGTTAGACGCGAATCGTGCTCTGATTCATGCTCTAGGCTGGGAGCGCAAGCGTAATGCTTTTTCAAACACGGTCTACACCTCTCAGGTGCCGAGGTACAGGACGGTGAAAACAGTGAGTTTGTGTTAGACGCGAATCGTGCTCTGATTCATGCTCTAGGCTGGGAGCGCAAGCTTATTGCTTTTTCAAACACGGTCTACACCTCTCAGGTGCCGAGTTACAGGACGGTGAAAACAGTGAGTTTGTGTTAGACGCGAATCGTGCTCTGATTCATGCTTTAGGCTGGGAGCGCAAGCTTATTGCTTTTTCAAACACGGTCTACACCTCTCAGGTGCCGAGTTACAGGACGGTGAAAACAGTGAGTTTGTGTTAGACGCGAATCGTGCTCTGATTCATGCTCTAGGCTGGGAGCGCAAGCTTATTGCTTTTTCAAACACGGTCTACACCTCTCAGGTGCCGAGTTACAGGACGGTGAAAACAGTGAGTTTGTGTTAGACGCGAATTGTGCTCTGATTCATGCTCTAGGCTGGGAGCTAAAGCTTATTGCTTTTTCAAACACGGTCTACACCTCTCAGGTGCCGAGTTACAGGACGGTGAAAACAGTGAGTTTGTGTTAGACGCGAATCGTGCTCTGATTCATGCTCTAGGCTGGGAGCGCAAGCTTATTGCTTTTTCAAACACGGTCTACACCTCTCAGGTGCCGAGTTACAGGACGGTGAAAACAGTGAGTTTGTGTTAGACGCGAATCGTGCTTGGATTCATGCTCTAGGCTGGGAGCGCAAGCGTAATGCTTTTTCAAACACGGTCTACACCTCTCAGGTGCCGAGGTACAGGACGGTGAAAACAGTGAGTTTGTGTTAGACGCGAATTCATGCTCTAGGCTGGGAGCTAAAGCTTATTGCTTTTTCAAACACGGTCTACTCCTCTCAGGTGCCAAGTTACAGGACAGTGAAAACAGTGAGTTTGTGTTAGACGCGAATCGTGCTCTGATTCATGCTCTAGGCTGGGAGCGCAAGCTTATTGCTTTTTCAAACACGGTCTACACCTCTCAGGTGCCGAGTTACAGGACGGTGAAAACAGTGAGTTTGTGTTAGACGCGAATCGTGCTCTGATTCATGCTCTAGGCTGGGAGCTAAAGCTTATTGCTTTTTCAAACACGGTCTACTCCTCTCAGGTGCCGAGTTACAGGACGGTGAAAACAGTGAGTTTGTGTTAGACGCGAATCGTGCTCTGATTCATGCTCTAGGCTGGGAGCGCAAGCTTATTGCTTTTTCAAACACGGTCTACACCTCTCAGGTGCCGAGTTACAGGACGGTGAAAACAGTGAGTTTGTGTTAGACGCGAATCGTGCTTGGATTCATGCTCTAGGCTGGGAGCGCAAGCGTAATGCTTTTTCAAACACGGTCTACACCTCTCAGGTGCCGAGGTACAGGACGGTGAAAACAGTGAGTTTGTGTTAGACGCGAATCGTGCTATGATTCATGCTCTAGGCTGGGAGCGCAAGCTTATTGCTTTTTCAAACACGGTCTACACCTCTCAGGTGCCGAGTTACAGGACGGTGAAAACAGTGAGTTTGTGTTAGACGCGAATCGTGCTCTGATTCATGCTCTAGGCTGGGAGCGCAAGCTTATTGCTGTTTCAAACACGGTCTACACCTCTCAGGTGCCGAGTTACAGGACGGTGAAAACAGTGAGTTTGTGTTAGACGCGAATCGTGCTCTGATTCATGCTCTAGGCTGGGAGCGCAAGCTTATTGCTTTTTCAAACACGGTCTACACCTCTCAGGTGCCGAGTTACAGGACGGTGAAAACAGTGAGTTTGTGTTAGACGCGAATTGTGCTCTGATTCATGCTCTAGGCTGGGAGCTAAAGCTTATTGCTTTTTCAAACACGGTCTACACCTCTCAGGTGCCGAGTTACAGGACGGTGAAAACAGTGAGTTTGTGTTAGACGCGAATCGTGCTCTGATTCATGCTCTAGGCTGGGAGCGCAAGCTTATTGCTTTTTCAAACACGGTCTACACCTCTCAGGTGCCGAGTTACAGGACGGTGAAAACAGTGAGTTTGTGTTAGACGCGAATCGTGCTCTGATTCATGCTCTAGGCTGGGAGCGCAAGCTTTTTGCTTTTTCAAACACGGTCTACATCTCTCAGGTGCCGAGGTACAGGACGGTGAAAACAGTGAGTTTGTGTTAGACGCGAATCGTGCTGGGATTGATGCTCTAGGCTGGGAGCGCAAGCGTAATGCTTTTTCAAACACGGTCTACACCTCTCAGGTGCCGAGGTACAGGACGGTGAAAACAGTGAGTTTGTGTTAGACGCGAATCGTGCTCTGATTCATGCTCTAGGCTGGGAGCGCAAGCTTATTGCTTTTTCAAACACGGTCTACACCTCTCAGGTGCCGAGTTACAGGACGGTGAAAACAGTGAGTTTGTGTTAGACGCGAATCGTGCTATGATTCATGCTCTAGGCTGGGAGCGCAAGCGTAATGCTTTTTCAAACACGGTCTACACCTCTCAGGTGCCGAGATACAGGACGGTGAAAACAGTGAGTTTGTGTTAGACGCGAATCGTGCTCTGATTCATGCTCTAGGCTGGGAGCTAAAGCTTATTGCTTTTTCAAACACGGTCTACTCCTCTCAGGTGCCGAGTTACAGGACAGTGAAAATAGTGAGTTTGTGTTAGACGCGAATCGTGCTCTGATTCATGCTCTAGGCTGGGAGCGCAAGCTTATTGCTTTTTCAAACACGGTCTACACCTCTCAGGTGCCGAGTTACAGGACGGTGAAAACAGTGAGTTTGTGTTAGACGCGAATCGTGCTCTGATTCATGCTCTAGGCTGGGAGCGCAAGCTTTTTACTTTTTCAAACACGGTCTACACCTCTCAGGTGCCGAGGTACAGGACGGTGAAAACAGTGAGTTTGTGTTAGACGCGAATCGTGCTGGGATTGATGCTCTAGGCTGGGAACGCAAGCGTAATGCTTTTTCAAACACGGTCTACACCTCTCAGGTGCCGAGTTACAGGACGGTGAAAACAGTGAGTTTGTGTTAGACGCGAATCGTGCTTGGATTCATGCTCTAGGCTGGGAGCGCAAGCGTAATGCTTTTTCAAACACGGTCTACACCTCTCAGGTGCCGAGGTACAGGACGGTGAAAACAGTGAGTTTGTGTTAGACGCGAATTCATGCTCTAGGCTGGGAGCTAAAGCTTATTGCTTTTTCAAACACGGTCTACTCCTCTCAGGTGCCGAGTTACAGGACAGTGAAAACAGTGAGTTTGTGTTAGACGCGAATCGTGCTATGATTCATGCTCTAGGCTGGGAGCGCAAGCTTATTGCTTTTTCAAACACGGTCTACACCTCTCAGGTGCCAAGTTACAGGACGGTGAAAACAGTGAGTTTGTGTTAGACGCGAATCGTGCTCTGATTCATGCTCTAGGCTGGGAGCGCAAGCTTTTTGCTTTTTCAAACACGGTCTACGCCTCTCAGGTGCCGAGGTACAGGACGGTGAAAACAGTGAGTTTGTGTTAGACGCGAATCGTGCTGGTATTGATGCTCTAGGCTGGGAGCGCAAGCGTATTGCTTTTTCAAACACGGTCTACACCTCTCAGGTGCCGAGGTACAGGACGGTGAAAACAGTGAGTTTGTGTTTGACGCGAATCGTGCTCTGATTCATGCTCTAGGCTGGGAGCGCAAGCTTATTGCTTTCTCAAACACGGTCTACATCTTTCAGGTGCCGAGTTACAGGACGGTGAAAACAGTGAGTTTGTGTTAGACGCGAATCGTGCTATGATTCATGCTCTAGGCTGGGAGCTAAAGCTTATTGCTTTTTCAAACACGGTCTACATCTCTCAGGTGCCGAGTTACAGGACGGTGAAAACAGTGAGTTTGTGTTAGACGCGAATCGTGCTCTGATTCATGCTCTAGGCTGGGAGCGCAAGCTTTTTGCTTTTTCAAACACGGTCTACACCTCTCAGGAGCCGAGGTACAGGACGGTGAAAACAGTGAGTTTGTGTTAGACGCGAATCGTGCTCTGATTCATGCTCTAGGCTGGAAGCTAAAGCTTATTGCTTTTTCAAACACGGTCTACTCCTCTCAGGTGCCGAGTTACAGGACGATGAAAACAGTGAGTTTGTGTTAGACGCGAATCGTGCTCTGATTCATGCTCTAGGCTGGGAGCGCAAGCTTATTGCTTTTTCAAACACGGTCTACACCTCTCAGGTGCCGAGTTACAGGACGGTGAAAACAGTGAGTTTGTGTTAGACGCGAATCGTTCTCTGATTCATGCTCTAGGCTGGGAGCTAAAGCTTATTGCTTCTTCAAACACGGTCTACTCCTCTCAGGTGCCGAGTTACAGGACGGTGAAAACAGTGAGTTTGTGTTAGACGCGAATCGTGCTCTGATTCATGCTCTAGGCTGGGAGCGCAAGCTTTTTGCTTTTTCAAACACGGTCTACATCTCTCTGGTGCCGAGTTACAGAACGGTGAAAACAGTGAGTTTGTGTTAGACGCGAATCGTGCTCTGATTCATGCTCTAGGCTGGGAGCGCAAGCGTAATGCTTTTTCAAACACGGTCTACACCTCTCAGGTGCCGAGGTACAGGACGGTGAAAACAGTGAGTTTGTGTTAGACGCGAATCGTGCTCTGATTCATGCTCTAGGCTGGGAGCGCAAGCTTATTGCTTTTTCAAACACGGTCTACACCTCTCAGGTGCCGAGTTACAGGACGGTGAAAACAGTGAGTTTGTGTTAGACGCGAATCGTGCTTGGATTCATGCTCTAGGCTGGGAGCGCAAGCATAATGCTTTTTCAAACACGGTCTACACCTCTCAGGTGCCGAGGTACAGGACGGTGAAAACAGTGAGTTTGTGTTAGACGCGAATCGTGCTCTGATTCATGCACTAGGCTGGGAGCGCAAGCTTTTTGCTTTTTCAAACACGGTCTACATCTCTCTGGTGCCGAGTTACAGAACGGTGAAAACAGTGAGTTTGTGTTAGACGCGAATCGTGCTCTGATTCATGCTCTAGGCTGGGAGCGCAAGCTTATTGCTTTTTCAAACACGGTCTACACCTCTCAGGTGCCGAGTTACAGAACGGTGAAAACAGTGAGTTTGTGTTAGACGCGAATCGTGCTCTGATTCATGCTCTAGGCTGGGAGCGCAAGCGTAATGCTTTTTCAAACACGGTCTACACCTCTCAGGTGCCGAGGTACAGGACGGTGAAAACAGTGAGTTTGTGTTAGACGCGAATCGTGCTCTGATTCATGCTCTAGGCTGGGAGCGCAAGCTTATTGCTTTTTCAAACACGGTCTACACCTCTCAGGTGCCGAGTTACAGGACGGTGAAAACAGTGAGTTTGTGTTAGACGCGAATCGTGCTCTGATTCATGCTTTAGGCTGGGAGCGCAAGCTTATTGCTTTTTCAAACACGGTCTACACCTCTCAGGTGCCGAGTTACAGGACGGTGAAAACAGTGAGTTTGTGTTAGACGCGAATCGTGCTCTGATTCATGCTCTAGGCTGGGAGCGCAAGCTTATTGCTTTTTCAAACACGGTCTACACCTCTCAGGTGCCGAGTTACAGGACGGTGAAAACAGTGAGTTTGTGTTAGACGCGAATTGTGCTCTGATTCATGCTCTAGGCTGGGAGCGCAAGCGTAATGCTTTTTCAAACACGGTCTACACCTCTCAGGTGCCGAGGTACAGGACGGTGAAAACAGTGAGTTTGTGTTAGACGCGAATCGTGCTCTGATTCATGCTCTAGGCTGGGAGCGCAAGCTTATTGCTTTTTCAAACACGGTCTACACCTCTCAGGTGCCGAGTTACAGGACGGTGAAAACAGTGAGTTTGTGTTAGACGCGAATCGTGCTCTGATTCATGCTTTAGGCTGGGAGCGCAAGCTTATTGCTTTTTCAAACACGGTCTACACCTCTCAGGTGCCGAGTTACAGGACGGTGAAAACAGTGAGTTTGTGTTAGACGCGAATCGTGCTCTGATTCATGCTCTAGGCTGGGAGCGCAAGCTTATTGCTTTTTCAAACACGGTCTACACCTCTCAGGTGCCGAGTTACAGGACGGTGAAAACAGTGAGTTTGTGTTAGACGCGAATTGTGCTCTGATTCATGCTCTAGGCTGGGAGCTAAAGCTTATTGCTTTTTCAAACACGGTCTACACCTCTCAGGTGCCGAGTTACAGGACGGTGAAAACAGTGAGTTTGTGTTAGACGCGAATCGTGCTCTGATTCATGCTCTAGGCTGGGAGCGCAAGCTTATTGCTTTTTCAAACACGGTCTACACCTCTCAGGTGCCGAGTTACAGGACGGTGAAAACAGTGAGTTTGTGTTAGACGCGAATCGTGCTTGGATTCATGCTCTAGGCTGGGAGCGCAAGCGTAATGCTTTTTCAAACACGGTCTACACCTCTCAGGTGCCGAGGTACAGGACGGTGAAAACAGTGAGTTTGTGTTAGACGCGAATTCATGCTCTAGGCTGGGAGCTAAAGCTTATTGCTTTTTCAAACACGGTCTACTCCTCTCAGGTGCCGAGTTACAGGACAGTGAAAACAGTGAGTTTGTGTTAGACGCGAATCGTGCTCTGATTCATGCTCTAGGCTGGGAGCGCAAGCTTATTGCTTTTTCAAACACGGTCTACACCTCTCAGGTGCCGAGTTACAGGACGGTGAAAACAGTGAGTTTGTGTTAGACGCGAATCGTGCTCTGATTCATGCTCTAGGCTGGGAGCTAAAGCTTATTGCTTTTTCAAACACGGTCTACTCCTCTCAGGTGCCGAGTTACAGGACGGTGAAAACAGTGAGTTTGTGTTAGACGCGAATCGTGCTCTGATTCATGCTCTAGGCTGGGAGCGCAAGCTTATTGCTTTTTCAAACACGGTCTACACCTCTCAGGTGCCGAGTTACAGGACGGTGAAAACAGTGAGTTTGTGTTAGACGCGAATCGTGCTTGGATTCATGCTCTAGGCTGGGAGCGCAAGCGTAATGCTTTTTCAAACACGGTCTACACCTCTCAGGTGCCGAGGTACAGGACGGTGAAAACAGTGAGTTTGTGTTAGACGCGAATCGTGCTATGATTCATGCTCTAGGCTGGGAGCGCAAGCTTATTGCTTTTTCAAACACGGTCTACACCTCTCAGGTGCCGAGTTACAGGACGGTGAAAACAGTGAGTTTGTGTTAGACGCGAATCGTGCTCTGATTCATGCTCTAGGCTGGGAGCGCAAGCTTATTGCTGTTTCAAACACGGTCTACACCTCTCAGGTGCCGAGTTACAGGACGGTGAAAACAGTGAGTTTGTGTTAGACGCGAATCGTGCTCTGATTCATGCTCTAGGCTGGGAGCGCAAGCTTATTGCTTTTTCAAACACGGTCTACACCTCTCAGGTGCCGAGTTACAGGACGGTGAAAACAGTGAGTTTGTGTTAGACGCGAATTGTGCTCTGATTCATGCTCTAGGCTGGGAGCTAAAGCTTATTGCTTTTTCAAACACGGTCTACACCTCTCAGGTGCCGAGTTACAGGACGGTGAAAACAGTGAGTTTGTGTTAGACGCGAATCGTGCTCTGATTCATGCTCTAGGCTGGGAGCGCAAGCTTATTGCTTTTTCAAACACGGTCTACACCTCTCAGGTGCCGAGTTACAGGACGGTGAAAACAGTGAGTTTGTGTTAGACGCGAATCGTGCTCGGATTCATGCTCTAGGCTGGGAGCGCAAGCTTTTTGCTTTTTCAAACACGGTCTACATCTCTCAGGTGCCGAGGTACAGGACGGTGAAAACAGTGAGTTTGTGTTAGACGCGAATCGTGCTGGGATTGATGCTCTAGGCTGGGAGCGCAAGCGTAATGCTTTTTCAAACACGGTCTACACCTCTCAGGTGCCGAGGTACAGGACGGTGAAAACAGTGAGTTTGTGTTAGACGCGAATCGTGCTCTGATTCATGCTCTAGGCTGGGAGCGCAAGCTTATTGCTTTTTCAAACACGGTCTACACCTCTCAGGTGCCGAGTTACAGGACGGTGAAAACAGTGAGTTTGTGTTAGACGCGAATCGTGCTTGGATTCATGCTCTAGGCTGGGAGCGCAAGCGTAATGCTTTTTCAAACACGGTCTACACCTCTCAGGTGCCGAGGTACAGGACGGTGAAAACAGTGAGTTTGTGTTAGACGCGAATCGTGCTCTGATTCATGCTCTAGGCTGGGAGCTAAAGCTTATTGCTTTTTCAAACACGGTCTACTCCTCTCAGGTGCCGAGTTACAGGACAGTGAAAATAGTGAGTTTGTGTTAGACGCGAATCGTGCTCTGATTCATGCTCTAGGCTGGGAGCGCAAGCTTATTGCTTTTTCAAACACGGTCTACACCTCTCAGGTGCCGAGTTACAGGACGGTGAAAACAGTGAGTTTGTGTTAGACGCGAATCGTGCTCTGATTCATGCTCTAGGCTGGGAGCGCAAGCTTTTTGCTTTTTCAAACACGGTCTACACCTCTCAGGTGCCGAGGTACAGGACGGTGAAAACAGTGAGTTTGTGTTAGACGCGAATCGTGCTGGGATTGATGCTCTAGGCTGGGAACGCAAGCGTAATGCTTTTTCAAACACGGTCTACACCTCTCAGGTGCCGAGTTACAGGACGGTGAAAACAGTGAGTTTGTGTTAGACGCGAATCGTGCTTGGATTCATGCTCTAGGCTGGGAGCGCAAGCGTAATGCTTTTTCAAACACGGTCTACACCTCTCAGGTGCCGAGGTACAGGACGGTGAAAACAGTGAGTTTGTGTTAGACGCGAATTCATGCTCTAGGCTGGGAGCTAAAGCTTATTGCTTTTTCAAACACGGTCTACTCCTCTCAGGTGCCGAGTTACAGGACAGTGAAAACAGTGAGTTTGTGTTAGACGCGAATCGTGCTATGATTCATGCTCTAGGCTGGGAGCGCAAGCTTATTGCTTTTTCAAACACGGTCTACACCTCTCAGGTGCCAAGTTACAGGACGGTGAAAACAGTGAGTTTGTGTTAGACGCGAATCGTGCTCTGATTCATGCTCTAGGCTGGGAGCGCAAGCTTTTTGCTTTTTCAAACACGGTCTACACCTCTCAGGTGCCGAGGTACAGGACGGTGAAAACAGTGAGTTTGTGTTAGACGCGAATCGTGCTGGTATTGATGCTCTAGGCTGGGAGCGCAAGCGTAATGCTTTTTCAAACACGGTCTACACCTCTCAGGTGCCGAGGTACAGGACGGTGAAAACAGTGAGTTTGTGTTTGACGCGAATCGTGCTCTGATTCATGCTCTAGGCTGGGAGCGCAAGCTTATTGCTTTCTCAAACACGGTCTACATCTTTCAGGTGCCGAGTTACAGGACGGTGAAAACAGTGAGTTTGTGTTAGACGCGAATCGTGCTATGATTCATGCTCTAGGCTGGGAGCTAAAGCTTATTGCTTTTTCAAACACGGTCTACATCTCTCAGGTGCCGAGTTACAGGACGGTGAAAACAGTGAGTTTGTGTTAGACGCGAATCGTGCTCTGATTCATGCTCTAGGCTGGGAGCGCAAGCTTTTTGCTTTTTCAAACACGGTCTACACCTCTCAGGTGCCGAGGTACAGGACGGTGAAAACAGTGAGTTTGTGTTAGACGCGATTCGTGCTCTGATTCATGCTCTAGGCTGGAAGCTAAAGCTTATTGCTTTTTCAAACACGGTCTACACCTCTCAGGTGCCGAGTTACAGGACGGTGAAAACAGTGAGTTTGTGTTAGACGCGAATCGTGCTCTGATTCATGCTCTAGGCTGGGAGCTAAAGCTTATTGGTTTTTCAAACACGGTCTACTCCTCTCAGGTGCCAAGTTACAGGACGATGAAAACAGTGAGTTTGTGTTAGACGCGAATCGTGCTCTGATTCATGCTCTAGGCTGGGAGCGCAAGCTTATTGCTTTTTCAAACACGGTCTACACCTCTCAGGTGCCGAGTTACAGGACGGTGAAAACAGTGAGTTTGTGTTAGACGCGAATCGTTCTCTGATTCATGCTCTAGGCTGGGAGCTAAAGCTTATTGCTTCTTCAAACACGGTCTACTCCTCTCAGGTGCCGAGTTACAGGACGGTGAAAACAGTGAGTTTGTGTTAGACGCGAATCGTGCTCTGATTCATGCTCTAGGCTGGGAGCGCAAGCTTATTGCTTTTTCAAACACGGTCTACACCTCTCAGGTGCCGAGTTACAGGACGGTGAAAACAGTGAGTTTGTGTTAGACGCGAATCGTTCTCTGATTCATGCTCTAGGCTGGGAGCTAAAGCTTATTGCTTTTTCAAACACGGTCTACTCCTCTCAGGTGCCGAGTTACAGGACAGTGAAAATAGTGAGTTTGTGTTAGACGCGAATCGTGCTCTGATTCATGCTCTAGGCTGGGAGCGCAAGCTTATTGCTTTTTCAAACACGGTCTACACCTCTCAGGTGCCGAGTTACAGGACGGTGAAAACAGTGAGTTTGTGTTAGACGCGAATCGTGCTCTGATTCATGCTCTAGGCTGGGAGCGCAAGCTTTTTGCTTTTTCAAACACGGTCTACACCTCTCAGGTGCCGAGGTACAGGACGGTGAAAACAGTGAGTTTGTGTTAGACGCGAATCGTGCTGGGATTGATGCTCTAGGCTGGGAACGCAAGCGTAATGCTTTTTCAAACACGGTCTACACCTCTCAGGTGCCGAGTTACAGGACGGTGAAAACAGTGAGTTTGTGTTAGACGCGAATCGTGCTTGGATTCATGCTCTAGGCTGGGAGCGCAAGCGTAATGCTTTTTCAAACACGGTCTACACCTCTCAGGTGCCGAGGTACAGGACGGTGAAAACAGTGAGTTTGTGTTAGACGCGAATTCATGCTCTAGGCTGGGAGCTAAAGCTTATTGCTTTTTCAAACACGGTCTACTCCTCTCAGGTGCCGAGTTACAGGACAGTGAAAACAGTGAGTTTGTGTTAGACGCGAATCGTGCTATGATTCATGCTCTAGGCTGGGAGCGCAAGCTTATTGCTTTTTCAAACACGGTCTACACCTCTCAGGTGCCAAGTTACAGGACGGTGAAAACAGTGAGTTTGTGTTAGACGCGAATCGTGCTCTGATTCATGCTCTAGGCTGGGAGCGCAAGCTTTTTGCTTTTTCAAACACGGTCTACACCTCTCAGGTGCCGAGGTACAGGACGGTGAAAACAGTGAGTTTGTGTTAGACGCGAATCGTGCTGGTATTGATGCTCTAGGCTGGGAGCGCAAGCGTAATGCTTTTTCAAACACGGTCTACACCTCTCAGGTGCCGAGGTACAGGACGGTGAAAACAGTGAGTTTGTGTTTGACGCGAATCGTGCTCTGATTCATGCTCTAGGCTGGGAGCGCAAGCTTATTGCTTTCTCAAACACGGTCTACATCTTTCAGGTGCCGAGTTACAGGACGGTGAAAACAGTGAGTTTGTGTTAGACGCGAATCGTGCTATGATTCATGCTCTAGGCTGGGAGCTAAAGCTTATTGCTTTTTCAAACACGGTCTACATCTCTCAGGTGCCGAGTTACAGGACGGTGAAAACAGTGAGTTTGTGTTAGACGCGAATCGTGCTCTGATTCATGCTCTAGGCTGGGAGCGCAAGCTTTTTGCTTTTTCAAACACGGTCTACACCTCTCAGGTGCCGAGGTACAGGACGGTGAAAACAGTGAGTTTGTGTTAGACGCGAATCGTGCTCTGATTCATGCTCTAGGCTGGAAGCTAAAGCTTATTGCTTTTTCAAACACGGTCTACACCTCTCAGGTGCCGAGTTACAGGACGGTGAAAACAGTGAGTTTGTGTTAGACGCGAATCGTGCTCTGATTCATGCTCTAGGCTGGGAGCTAAAGCTTATTGGTTTTTCAAACACGGTCTACTCCTCTCAGGTGCCGAGTTACAGGACGATGAAAACAGTGAGTTTGTGTTAGATGCGAATCGTGCTCTGATTCATGCTCTAGGCTGGGAGCGCAAGCTTATTGCTTTTTCAAACACGGTCTACACCTCTCAGGTGCCGAGTTACAGGACGGTGAAAACAGTGAGTTTGTGTTAGACGCGAATCGTGCTCTGATTCATGCTCTAGGCTGGGAGCGCAAGCTTTTTGCTTTTTCAAACACGGTCTACACCTCTCAGGTGCCGAGGTACAGGACGGTGAAAACAGTGAGTTTGTGTTAGACGCGAATCGTGCTGGGATTGATGCTCTAGGCTGGGAACGCAAGCGTAATGCTTTTTCAAACACGGTCTACACCTCTCAGGTGCCGAGTTACAGGACGGTGAAAACAGTGAGTTTGTGTTAGACGCGAATCGTGCTTGGATTCATGCTCTAGGCTGGGAGCGCAAGCGTAATGCTTTTTCAAACACGGTCTACACCTCTCAGGTGCCGAGGTACAGGACGGTGAAAACAGTGAGTTTGTGTTAGACGCGAATTCATGCTCTAGGCTGGGAGCTAAAGCTTATTGCTTTTTCAAACACGGTCTACTCCTCTCAGGTGCCGAGTTACAGGACAGTGAAAACAGTGAGTTTGTGTTAGACGCGAATCGTGCTATGATTCATGCTCTAGGCTGGGAGCGCAAGCTTATTGCTTTTTCAAACACGGTCTACACCTCTCAGGTGCCAAGTTACAGGACGGTGAAAACAGTGAGTTTGTGTTAGACGCGAATCGTGCTCTGATTCATGCTCTAGGCTGGGAGCGCAAGCTTTTTGCTTTTTCAAACACGGTCTACACCTCTCAGGTGCCGAGGTACAGGACGGTGAAAACAGTGAGTTTGTGTTAGACGCGAATCGTGCTGGTATTGATGCTCTAGGCTGGGAGCGCAAGCGTAATGCTTTTTCAAACACGGTCTACACCTCTCAGGTGCCGAGGTACAGGACGGTGAAAACAGTGAGTTTGTGTTTGACGCGAATCGTGCTCTGATTCATGCTCTAGGCTGGGAGCGCAAGCTTATTGCTTTCTCAAACACGGTCTACATCTTTCAGGTGCCGAGTTACAGGACGGTGAAAACAGTGAGTTTGTGTTAGACGCGAATCGTGCTATGATTCATGCTCTAGGCTGGGAGCTAAAGCTTATTGCTTTTTCAAACACGGTCTACATCTCTCAGGTGCCGAGTTACAGGACGGTGAAAACAGTGAGTTTGTGTTAGACGCGAATCGTGCTCTGATTCATGCTCTAGGCTGGGAGCGCAAGCTTTTTGCTTTTTCAAACACGGTCTACACCTCTCAGGTGCCGAGGTACAGGACGGTGAAAACAGTGAGTTTGTGTTAGACGCGAATCGTGCTCTGATTCATGCTCTAGGCTGGAAGCTAAAGCTTATTGCTTTTTCAAACACGGTCTACACCTCTCAGGTGCCGAGTTACAGGACGGTGAAAACAGTGAGTTTGTGTTAGACGCGAATCGTGCTCTGATTCATGCTCTAGGCTGGGAGCTAAAGCTTATTGGTTTTTCAAACACGGTCTACTCCTCTCAGGTGCCGAGTTACAGGACGATGAAAACAGTGAGTTTGTGTTAGATGCGAATCGTGCTCTGATTCATGCTCTAGGCTGGGAGCGCAAGCTTATTGCTTTTTCAAACACGGTCTACACCTCTCAGGTGCCGAGTTACAGGACGGTGAAAACAGTGAGTTTGTGTTAGACGCGAATCGTTCTCTGATTCATGCTCTAGGCTGGGAGCTAAAGCTTATTGCTTCTTCAAACACGGTCTACTCCTCTCAGGTGCCGAGTTACAGGACGGTGAAAACAGTGAGTTTGTGTTAGACGCGAATCGTGCTCTGATTCATGCTCTAGGCTGGGAGCGCAAGCTTTTTGCTTTTTCAAACACGGTCTACATCTCTCTGGTGCCGAGTTACAGAACGGTGAAAACAGTGAGTTTGTGTAAGACGCAAATCGTGCTCTGATTCATGCTCTAGGCTGGGAGCGCAAGCGTAATGCTTTTTCAAACACGGTCTACACCTCTCAGGTGCCGAGGTACAGGACGGTGAAAACAGTGAGTTTGTGTTAGACGCGAATTCATGCTCTAGGCTGGGAGCTAAAGCTTATTGCTTTTTCAAACACGGTCTACTCCTCTCAGGTGCCGAGTTACAGGACAGTGAAAACAGTGAGTTTGTGTTAGACGCGAATCGTGCTATGATTCATGCTCTAGGCTGGGAGCGCAAGCTTATTGCTTTTTCAAACACGGTCTACACCTCTCAGGTGCCAAGTTACAGGACGGTGAAAACAGTGAGTTTGTGTTAGACGCGAATCGTGCTCTGATTCATGCTCTAGGCTGGGAGCGCAAGCTTTTTGCTTTTTCAAACACGGTCTACACCTCTCAGGTGCCGAGGTACAGGACGGTGAAAACAGTGAGTTTGTGTTAGACGCGAATCGTGCTGGTATTGATGCTCTAGGCTGGGAGCGCAAGCGTAATGCTTTTTCAAACACGGTCTACACCTCTCAGGTGCCGAGGTACAGGACGGTGAAAACAGTGAGTTTGTGTTAGACGCGAATCGTGCTCTGATTCATGCTCTAGGCTGGGAGCGCAAGCTTTTTGCTTTTTCAAACACGGTCTACATCTCTCTGGTGCCGAGTTACAGAACGGTGAAAACAGTGAGTTTGTGTTAGACGCGAATCGTGCTCTGATTCATGCTCTAGGCTGGGAGCGCAAGCTTATTGCTTTTTCAAACACGGTCTACACCTCTCAGGTGCCGAGTTACAGAACGGTGAAAACAGTGAGTTTGTGTTAGACGCGAATCGTGCTCTGATTCATGCTCTAGGCTGGGAGCGCAAGCGTAATGCTTTTTCAAACACGGTCTACACCTCTCAGGTGCCGAGGTACAGGACGGTGAAAACAGTGAGTTTGTGTTAGACGCGAATCGTGCTCTGATTCATGCTCTAGGCTGGGAGCGCAAGCTTATTGCTTTTTCAAACACGGTCTACACCTCTCAGGTGCCGAGTTACAGGACGGTGAAAACAGTGAGTTTGTGTTAGACGCGAATCGTGCTCTGATTCATGCTTTAGGCTGGGAGCGCAAGCTTATTGCTTTTTCAAACACGGTCTACACCTCTCAGGTGCCGAGTTACAGGACGGTGAAAACAGTGAGTTTGTGTTAGACGCGAATCGTGCTCTGATTCATGCTCTAGGCTGGGAGCGCAAGCTTATTGCTTTTTCAAACACGGTCTACACCTCTCAGGTGCCGAGTTACAGGACGGTGAAAACAGTGAGTTTGTGTTAGACGCGAATTGTGCTCTGATTCATGCTCTAGGCTGGGAGCTAAAGCTTATTGCTTTTTCAAACACGGTCTACACCTCTCAGGTGCCGAGTTACAGGACGGTGAAAACAGTGAGTTTGTGTTAGACGCGAATCGTGCTCTGATTCATGCTCTAGGCTGGGAGCGCAAGCTTATTGCTTTTTCAAACACGGTCTACACCTCTCAGGTGCCGAGTTACAGGACGGTGAAAACAGTGAGTTTGTGTTAGACGCGAATCGTGCTTGGATTCATGCTCTAGGCTGGGAGCGCAAGCGTAATGCTTTTTCAAACACGGTCTACACCTCTCAGGTGCCGAGGTACAGGACGGTGAAAACAGTGAGTTTGTGTTAGACGCGAATTCATGCTCTAGGCTGGGAGCTAAAGCTTATTGCTTTTTCAAACACGGTCTACTCCTCTCAGGTGCCGAGTTACAGGACAGTGAAAACAGTGAGTTTGTGTTAGACGCGAATCGTGCTATGATTCATGCTCTAGGCTGGGAGCGCAAGCTTATTGCTTTTTCAAACACGGTCTACACCTCTCAGGTGCCAAGTTACAGGACGGTGAAAACAGTGAGTTTGTGTTAGACGCGAATCGTGCTCTGATTCATGCTCTAGGCTGGGAGCGCAAGCTTTTTGCTTTTTCAAACACGGTCTACACCTCTCAGGTGCCGAGGTACAGGACGGTGAAAACAGTGAGTTTGTGTTAGACGCGAATCGTGCTGGTATTGATGCTCTAGGCTGGGAGCGCAAGCGTAATGCTTTTTCAAACACGGTCTACACCTCTCAGGTGCCGAGGTACAGGACGGTGAAAACAGTGAGTTTGTGTTAGACGCGAATCGTGCTCTGATTCATGCTCTAGGCTGGGAGCGCAAGCTTTTTGCTTTTTCAAACACGGTCTACATCTCTCTGGTGCCGAGTTACAGAACGGTGAAAACAGTGAGTTTGTGTTAGACGCGAATCGTGCTCTGATTCATGCTCTAGGCTGGGAGCGCAAGCTTATTGCTTTTTCAAACACGGTCTACACCTCTCAGGTGCCGAGTTACAGAACGGTGAAAACAGTGAGTTTGTGTTAGACGCGAATCGTGCTCTGATTCATGCTCTAGGCTGGGAGCGCAAGCGTAATGCTTTTTCAAACACGGTCTACACCTCTCAGGTGCCGAGGTACAGGACGGTGAAAACAGTGAGTTTGTGTTAGACGCGAATCGTGCTCTGATTCATGCTCTAGGCTGGGAGCGCAAGCTTATTGCTTTTTCAAACACGGTCTACACCTCTCAGGTGCCGAGTTACAGGACGGTGAAAACAGTGAGTTTGTGTTAGACGCGAATCGTGCTCTGATTCATGCTTTAGGCTGGGAGCGCAAGCTTATTGCTTTTTCAAACACGGTCTACACCTCTCAGGTGCCGAGTTACAGGACGGTGAAAACAGTGAGTTTGTGTTAGACGCGAATCGTGCTCTGATTCATGCTCTAGGCTGGGAGCGCAAGCTTATTGCTTTTTCAAACACGGTCTACACCTCTCAGGTGCCGAGTTACAGGACGGTGAAAACAGTGAGTTTGTGTTAGACGCGAATTGTGCTCTGATTCATGCTCTAGGCTGGGAGCTAAAGCTTATTGCTTTTTCAAACACGGTCTACACCTCTCAGGTGCCGAGTTACAGGACGGTGAAAACAGTGAGTTTGTGTTAGACGCGAATCGTGCTCTGATTCATGCTCTAGGCTGGGAGCGCAAGCTTATTGCTTTTTCAAACACGGTCTACACCTCTCAGGTGCCGAGTTACAGGACGGTGAAAACAGTGAGTTTGTGTTAGACGCGAATCGTGCTTGGATTCATGCTCTAGGCTGGGAGCGCAAGCGTAATGCTTTTTCAAACACGGTCTACACCTCTCAGGTGCCGAGGTACAGGACGGTGAAAACAGTGAGTTTGTGTTAGACGCGAATTCATGCTCTAGGCTGGGAGCTAAAGCTTATTGCTTTTTCAAACACGGTCTACTCCTCTCAGGTGCCGAGTTACAGGACAGTGAAAACAGTGAGTTTGTGTTAGACGCGAATCGTGCTCTGATTCATGCTCTAGGCTGGGAGCGCAAGCTTATTGCTTTTTCAAACACGGTCTACACCTCTCAGGTGCCGAGTTACAGGACGGTGAAAACAGTGAGTTTGTGTTAGACGCGAATCGTGCTCTGATTCATGCTCTAGGCTGGGAGCTAAAGCTTATTGCTTTTTCAAACACGGTCTACTCCTCTCAGGTGCCGAGTTACAGGACGGTGAAAACAGTGAGTTTGTGTTAGACGCGAATCGTGCTCTGATTCATGCTCTAGGCTGGGAGCGCAAGCTTATTGCTTTTTCAAACACGGTCTACACCTCTCAGGTGCCGAGTTACAGGACGGTGAAAACAGTGAGTTTGTGTTAGACGCGAATCGTGCTTGGATTCATGCTCTAGGCTGGGAGCGCAAGCGTAATGCTTTTTCAAACACGGTCTACACCTCTCAGGTGCCGAGGTACAGGACGGTGAAAACAGTGAGTTTGTGTTAGACGCGAATCGTGCTATGATTCATGCTCTAGGCTGGGAGCGCAAGCTTATTGCTTTTTCAAACACGGTCTACACCTCTCAGGTGCCGAGTTACAGGACGGTGAAAACAGTGAGTTTGTGTTAGACGCGAATCGTGCTCTGATTCATGCTCTAGGCTGGGAGCGCAAGCTTATTGCTGTTTCAAACACGGTCTACACCTCTCAGGTGCCGAGTTACAGGACGGTGAAAACAGTGAGTTTGTGTTAGACGCGAATCGTGCTCTGATTCATGCTCTAGGCTGGGAGCGCAAGCTTATTGCTTTTTCAAACACGGTCTACACCTCTCAGGTGCCGAGTTACAGGACGGTGAAAACAGTGAGTTTGTGTTAGACGCGAATTGTGCTCTGATTCATGCTCTAGGCTGGGAGCTAAAGCTTATTGCTTTTTCAAACACGGTCTACACCTCTCAGGTGCCGAGTTACAGGACGGTGAAAACAGTGAGTTTGTGTTAGACGCGAATCGTGCTCTGATTCATGCTCTAGGCTGGGAGCGCAAGCTTTTTGCTTTTTCAAACACGGTCTACATCTCTCAGGTGCCGAGGTACAGGACGGTGAAAACAGTGAGTTTGTGTTAGACGCGAATCGTGCTGGGATTGATGCTCTAGGCTGGGAGCGCAAGCGTAATGCTTTTTCAAACACGGTCTACACCTCTCAGGTGCCGAGGTACAGGACGGTGAAAACAGTGAGTTTGTGTTAGACGCGAATCGTGCTCTGATTCATGCTCTAGGCTGGGAGCGCCAGCTTATTGCTTTTTCAAACACGGTCTACACCTCTCAGGTGCCGAGTTACAGGACGGTGAAAACAGTGAGTTTGTGTTAGACGCGAATCGTGCTATGATTCATGCTCTAGGCTGGGAGCGCAAGCGTAATGCTTTTTCAAACACGGTCTACACCTCTCAGGTGCCGAGATACAGGACGGTGAAAACAGTGAGTTTGTGTTAGACGCGAATCGTGCTCTGATTCATGCTCTAGGCTGGGAGCTAAAGCTTATTGCTTTTTCAAACACGGTCTACACCTCTCAGGTGCCGAGGTACAGGACGGTGAAAACAGTGAGTTTGTGTTAGACGCGAATCGTGCTCTGATTCATGCTCTAGGCTGGGAGCGCAAGCTTTTTGCTTTTTCAAACACGGTCTACATCTCTCAGGTGCCGAGGTACAGGACGGTGAAAACAGTGAGTTTGTGTTAGACGCGAATCGTGCTGGGATTGATGCTCTAGGCTGGGAGCGCAAGCGTAATGCTTTTTCAAACACGGTCTACACCTCTCAGGTGCCGAGGTACAGGACGGTGAAAACAGTGAGTTTGTGTTAGACGCGAATCGTGCTCTGATTCATGCTCTAGGCTGGGAGCGCCAGCTTATTGCTTTTTCAAACACGGTCTACACCTCTCAGGTGCCGAGTTACAGGACGGTGAAAACAGTGAGTTTGTGTTAGACGCGAATCGTGCTATGATTCATGCTCTAGGCTGGGAGCGCAAGCGTAATGCTTTTTCAAACACGGTCTACACCTCTCAGGTGCCGAGATACAGGACGGTGAAAACAGTGAGTTTGTGTTAGACGCGAATCGTGCTCTGATTCATGCTCTAGGCTGGGAGCTAAAGCTTATTGCTTTTTCAAACACGGTCTACACCTCTCAGGTGCCGAGGTACAGGACGGTGAAAACAGTGAGTTTGTGTTAGACGCGAATTCATGCTCTAGGCTGGGAGCTAAAGCTTATTGCTTTTTCAAACACGGTCTACTCCTCTCAGGTGCCGAGTTACAGGACAGTGAAAACAGTGAGTTTGTGTTAGACGCGAATCGTGCTATGATTCATGCTCTAGGCTGGGAGCGCAAGCTTATTGCTTTTTCAAACACGGTCTACACCTCTCAGGTGCCAAGTTACAGGACGGTGAAAACAGTGAGTTTGTGTTAGACGCGAATCGTGCTCTGATTCATGCTCTAGGCTGGGAGCGCAAGCTTTTTGCTTTTTCAAACACGGTCTACGCCTCTCAGGTGCCGAGGTACAGGACGGTGAAAACAGTGAGTTTGTGTTAGACGCGAATCGTGCTGGTATTGATGCTCTAGGCTGGGAGCGCAAGCGTATTGCTTTTTCAAACACGGTCTACACCTCTCAGGTGCCGAGGTACAGGACGGTGAAAACAGTGAGTTTGTGTTTGACGCGAATCGTGCTCTGATTCATGCTCTAGGCTGGGAGCGCAAGCTTATTGCTTTCTCAAACACGGTCTACATCTTTCAGGTGCCGAGTTACAGGACGGTGAAAACAGTGAGTTTGTGTTAGACGCGAATCGTGCTATGATTCATGCTCTAGGCTGGGAGCTAAAGCTTATTGCTTTTTCAAACACGGTCTACATCTCTCAGGTGCCGAGTTACAGGACGGTGAAAACAGTGAGTTTGTGTTAGACGCGAATCGTGCTCTGATTCATGCTCTAGGCTGGGAGCGCAAGCTTTTTGCTTTTTCAAACACGGTCTACACCTCTCAGGTGCCGAGGTACAGGACGGTGAAAACAGTGAGTTTGTGTTAGACGCGAATCGTGCTCTGATTCATGCTCTAGGCTGGAAGCTAAAGCTTATTGCTTTTTCAAACACGGTCTACTCCTCTCAGGTGCCGAGTTACAGGACGATGAAAACAGTGAGTTTGTGTTAGACGCGAATCGTGCTCTGATTCATGCTCTAGGCTGGGAGCGCAAGCTTATTGCTTTTTCAAACACGGTCTACACCTCTCAGGTGCCGAGTTACAGGACGGTGAAAACAGTGAGTTTGTGTTAGACGCGAATCGTTCTCTGATTCATGCTCTAGGCTGGGAGCTAAAGCTTATTGCTTCTTCAAACACGGTCTACTCCTCTCAGGTGCCGAGTTACAGGACGGTGAAAACAGTGAGTTTGTGTTAGACGCGAATCGTGCTCTGATTCATGCTCTAGGCTGGGAGCGCAAGCTTTTTGCTTTTTCAAACACGGTCTACATCTCTCTGGTGCCGAGTTACAGAACGGTGAAAACAGTGAGTTTGTGTTAGACGCGAATCGTGCTCTGATTCATGCTCTAGGCTGGGAGCGCAAGCGTAATGCTTTTTCAAACACGGTCTACACCTCTCAGGTGCCGAGGTACAGGACGGTGAAAACAGTGAGTTTGTGTTAGACGCGAATCGTGCTCTGATTCATGCTCTAGGCTGGGAGCGCAAGCTTATTGCTTTTTCAAACACGGTCTACACCTCTCAGGTGCCGAGTTACAGGACGGTGAAAACAGTGAGTTTGTGTTAGACGCGAATCGTGCTTGGATTCATGCTCTAGGCTGGGAGCGCAAGCGTAATGCTTTTTCAAACACGGTCTACACCTCTCAGGTGCCGAGGTACAGGACGGTGAAAACAGTGAGTTTGTGTTAGACGCGAATCGTGCTCTGATTCATGCTCTAGGCTGGGAGCGCAAGCTTTTTGCTTTTTCAAACACGGTCTACATCTCTCTGGTGCCGAGTTACAGAACGGTGAAAACAGTGAGTTTGTGTTAGACGCGAATCGTGCTCTGATTCATGCTCTAGGCTGGGAGCGCAAGCTTATTGCTTTTTCAAACACGGTCTACACCTCTCAGGTGCCGAGTTACAGAACGGTGAAAACAGTGAGTTTGTGTTAGACGCGAATCGTGCTCTGATTCATGCTCTAGGCTGGGAGCGCAAGCGTAATGCTTTTTCAAACACGGTCTACACCTCTCAGGTGCCGAGGTACAGGACGGTGAAAACAGTGAGTTTGTGTTAGACGCGAATCGTGCTCTGATTCATGCTCTAGGCTGGGAGCGCAAGCTTATTGCTTTTTCAAACACGGTCTACACCTCTCAGGTGCCGAGTTACAGGACGGTGAAAACAGTGAGTTTGTGTTAGACGCGAATCGTGCTCTGATTCATGCTTTAGGCTGGGAGCGCAAGCTTATTGCTTTTTCAAACACGGTCTACACCTCTCAGGTGCCGAGTTACAGGACGGTGAAAACAGTGAGTTTGTGTTAGACGCGAATCGTGCTCTGATTCATGCTCTAGGCTGGGAGCGCAAGCTTATTGCTTTTTCAAACACGGTCTACACCTCTCAGGTGCCGAGTTACAGGACGGTGAAAACAGTGAGTTTGTGTTAGACGCGAATTGTGCTCTGATTCATGCTCTAGGCTGGGAGCTAAAGCTTATTGCTTTTTCAAACACGGTCTACACCTCTCAGGTGCCGAGTTACAGGACGGTGAAAACAGTGAGTTTGTGTTAGACGCGAATCGTGCTCTGATTCATGCTCTAGGCTGGGAGCGCAAGCTTATTGCTTTTTCAAACACGGTCTACACCTCTCAGGTGCCGAGTTACAGGACGGTGAAAACAGTGAGTTTGTGTTAGACGCGAATCGTGCTTGGATTCATGCTCTAGGCTGGGAGCGCAAGCGTAATGCTTTTTCAAACACGGTCTACACCTCTCAGGTGCCGAGGTACAGGACGGTGAAAACAGTGAGTTTGTGTTAGACGCGAATTCATGCTCTAGGCTGGGAGCTAAAGCTTATTGCTTTTTCAAACACGGTCTACTCCTCTCAGGTGCCGAGTTACAGGACAGTGAAAACAGTGAGTTTGTGTTAGACGCGAATCGTGCTCTGATTCATGCTCTAGGCTGGGAGCGCAAGCTTATTGCTTTTTCAAACACGGTCTACACCTCTCAGGTGCCGAGTTACAGGACGGTGAAAACAGTGAGTTTGTGTTAGACGCGAATCGTGCTCTGATTCATGCTCTAGGCTGGGAGCTAAAGCTTATTGCTTTTTCAAACACGGTCTACTCCTCTCAGGTGCCGAGTTACAGGACGGTGAAAACAGTGAGTTTGTGTTAGACGCGAATCGTGCTCTGATTCATGCTCTAGGCTGGGAGCGCAAGCTTATTGCTTTTTCAAACACGGTCTACACCTCTCAGGTGCCGAGTTACAGGACGGTGAAAACAGTGAGTTTGTGTTAGACGCGAATCGTGCTTGGATTCATGCTCTAGGCTGGGAGCGCAAGCGTAATGCTTTTTCAAACACGGTCTACACCTCTCAGGTGCCGAGGTACAGGACGGTGAAAACAGTGAGTTTGTGTTAGACGCGAATCGTGCTATGATTCATGCTCTAGGCTGGGAGCGCAAGCTTATTGCTTTTTCAAACACGGTCTACACCTCTCAGGTGCCGAGTTACAGGACGGTGAAAACAGTGAGTTTGTGTTAGACGCGAATCGTGCTCTGATTCATGCTCTAGGCTGGGAGCGCAAGCTTATTGCTGTTTCAAACACGGTCTACACCTCTCAGGTGCCGAGTTACAGGACGGTGAAAACAGTGAGTTTGTGTTAGACGCGAATCGTGCTCTGATTCATGCTCTAGGCTGGGAGCGCAAGCTTATTGCTTTTTCAAACACGGTCTACACCTCTCAGGTGCCGAGTTACAGGACGGTGAAAACAGTGAGTTTGTGTTAGACGCGAATTGTGCTCTGATTCATGCTCTAGGCTGGGAGCTAAAGCTTATTGCTTTTTCAAACACGGTCTACACCTCTCAGGTGCCAAGTTACAGGACGGTGAAAACAGTGAGTTTGTGTTAGACGCGAATCGTGCTCTGATTCATGCTCTAGGCTGGGAGCGCAAGCTTTTTGCTTTTTCAAACACGGTCTACACC
Organism: Eleutherodactylus coqui; assembly: GCF_035609145.1. NCBI lineage: Eukaryota > Metazoa > Chordata > Amphibia > Anura > Eleutherodactylidae > Eleutherodactylus > Eleutherodactylus coqui. Next base: position 69,657 of record NW_027102143.1, on the reverse strand, counting down.
TCTCAGGTGCCGAGGTACAGGACGGTGAAAACAGTGAGTTTGTGTTAGACGCGAATCGTGCTGGTATTGATGCTCTAGGCTGGGAGCGCAAGCGTAATGCTTTTTCAAACACGGTCTACACCTCTCAGGTGCCGAGGTACAGGACGGTGAAAACAGTGAGTTTGTGTTAGACGCGAATCGTGCTCTGATTCATGCTCTAGGCTGGGAGCGCAAGCTTTTTGCTTTTTCAAACACGGTCTACATCTCTCTGGTGCCGAGTTACAGAACGGTGAAAACAGTGAGTTTGTGTTAGACGCGAATCGTGCTCTGATTCATGCTCTAGGCTGGGAGCGCAAGCTTATTGCTTTTTCAAACACGGTCTACACCTCTCAGGTGCCGAGTTACAGAACGGTGAAAACAGTGAGTTTGTGTTAGACGCGAATCGTGCTCTGATTCATGCTCTAGGCTGGGAGCGCAAGCGTAATGCTTTTTCAAACACGGTCTACACCTCTCAGGTGCCGAGGTACAGGACGGTGAAAACAGTGAGTTTGTGTTAGACGCGAATCGTGCTCTGATTCATGCTCTAGGCTGGGAGCGCAAGCTTATTGCTTTTTCAAACACGGTCTACACCTCTCAGGTGCCGAGTTACAGGACGGTGAAAACAGTGAGTTTGTGTTAGACGCGAATCGTGCTCTGATTCATGCTTTAGGCTGGGAGCGCAAGCTTATTGCTTTTTCAAACACGGTCTACACCTCTCAGGTGCCGAGTTACAGGACGGTGAAAACAGTGAGTTTGTGTTAGACGCGAATCGTGCTCTGATTCATGCTCTAGGCTGGGAGCGCAAGCTTATTGCTTTTTCAAACACGGTCTACACCTCTCAGGTGCCGAGTTACAGGACGGTGAAAACAGTGAGTTTGTGTTAGACGCGAATTGTGCTCTGATTCATGCTCTAGGCTGGGAGCTAAAGCTTATTGCTTTTTCAAACACGGTCTACACCTCTCAGGTGCCGAGTTACAGGACGGTGAAAACAGTGAGTTTGTGTTAGACGCGAATCGTGCTCTGATTCATGCTCTAGGCTGGGAGCGCAAGCTTATTGCTTTTTCAAACACGGTCTACACCTCTCAGGTGCCGAGTTACAGGACGGTGAAAACAGTGAGTTTGTGTTAGACGCGAATCGTGCTTGGATTCATGCTCTAGGCTGGGAGCGCAAGCGTAATGCTTTTTCAAACACGGTCTACACCTCTCAGGTGCCGAGGTACAGGACGGTGAAAACAGTGAGTTTGTGTTAGACGCGAATTCATGCTCTAGGCTGGGAGCTAAAGCTTATTGCTTTTTCAAACACGGTCTACTCCTCTCAGGTGCCGAGTTACAGGACAGTGAAAACAGTGAGTTTGTGTTAGACGCGAATCGTGCTATGATTCATGCTCTAGGCTGGGAGCGCAAGCTTATTGCTTTTTCAAACACGGTCTACACCTCTCAGGTGCCAAGTTACAGGACGGTGAAAACAGTGAGTTTGTGTTAGACGCGAATCGTGCTCTGATTCATGCTCTAGGCTGGGAGCGCAAGCTTTTTGCTTTTTCAAACACGGTCTACACCTCTCAGGTGCCGAGGTACAGGACGGTGAAAACAGTGAGTTTGTGTTAGACGCGAATCGTGCTGGTATTGATGCTCTAGGCTGGGAGCGCAAGCGTAATGCTTTTTCAAACACGGTCTACACCTCTCAGGTGCCGAGGTACAGGACGGTGAAAACAGTGAGTTTGTGTTAGACGCGAATCGTGCTCTGATTCATGCTCTAGGCTGGGAGCGCAAGCTTTTTGCTTTTTCAAACACGGTCTACATCTCTCTGGTGCCGAGTTACAGAACGGTGAAAACAGTGAGTTTGTGTTAGACGCGAATCGTGCTCTGATTCATGCTCTAGGCTGGGAGCGCAAGCTTATTGCTTTTTCAAACACGGTCTACACCTCTCAGGTGCCGAGTTACAGAACGGTGAAAACAGTGAGTTTGTGTTAGACGCGAATCGTGCTCTGATTCATGCTCTAGGCTGGGAGCGCAAGCGTAATGCTTTTTCAAACACGGTCTACACCTCTCAGGTGCCGAGGTACAGGACGGTGAAAACAGTGAGTTTGTGTTAGACGCGAATCGTGCTCTGATTCATGCTCTAGGCTGGGAGCGCAAGCTTATTGCTTTTTCAAACACGGTCTACACCTCTCAGGTGCCGAGTTACAGGACGGTGAAAACAGTGAGTTTGTGTTAGACGCGAATCGTGCTCTGATTCATGCTTTAGGCTGGGAGCGCAAGCTTATTGCTTTTTCAAACACGGTCTACACCTCTCAGGTGCCGAGTTACAGGACGGTGAAAACAGTGAGTTTGTGTTAGACGCGAATCGTGCTCTGATTCATGCTCTAGGCTGGGAGCGCAAGCTTATTGCTTTTTCAAACACGGTCTACACCTCTCAGGTGCCGAGTTACAGGACGGTGAAAACAGTGAGTTTGTGTTAGACGCGAATTGTGCTCTGATTCATGCTCTAGGCTGGGAGCTAAAGCTTATTGCTTTTTCAAACACGGTCTACACCTCTCAGGTGCCGAGTTACAGGACGGTGAAAACAGTGAGTTTGTGTTAGACGCGAATCGTGCTCTGATTCATGCTCTAGGCTGGGAGCGCAAGCTTATTGCTTTTTCAAACACGGTCTACACCTCTCAGGTGCCGAGTTACAGGACGGTGAAAACAGTGAGTTTGTGTTAGACGCGAATCGTGCTTGGATTCATGCTCTAGGCTGGGAGCGCAAGCGTAATGCTTTTTCAAACACGGTCTACACCTCTCAGGTGCCGAGGTACAGGACGGTGAAAACAGTGAGTTTGTGTTAGACGCGAATTCATGCTCTAGGCTGGGAGCTAAAGCTTATTGCTTTTTCAAACACGGTCTACTCCTCTCAGGTGCCGAGTTACAGGACAGTGAAAACAGTGAGTTTGTGTTAGACGCGAATCGTGCTCTGATTCATGCTCTAGGCTGGGAGCGCAAGCTTATTGCTTTTTCAAACACGGTCTACACCTCTCAGGTGCCGAGTTACAGGACGGTGAAAACAGTGAGTTTGTGTTAGACGCGAATCGTGCTCTGATTCATGCTCTAGGCTGGGAGCTAAAGCTTATTGCTTTTTCAAACACGGTCTACTCCTCTCAGGTGCCGAGTTACAGGACGGTGAAAACAGTGAGTTTGTGTTAGACGCGAATCGTGCTCTGATTCATGCTCTAGGCTGGGAGCGCAAGCTTATTGCTTTTTCAAACACGGTCTACACCTCTCAGGTGCCGAGTTACAGGACGGTGAAAACAGTGAGTTTGTGTTAGACGCGAATCGTGCTTGGATTCATGCTCTAGGCTGGGAGCGCAAGCGTAATGCTTTTTCAAACACGGTCTACACCTCTCAGGTGCCGAGGTACAGGACGGTGAAAACAGTGAGTTTGTGTTAGACGCGAATCGTGCTATGATTCATGCTCTAGGCTGGGAGCGCAAGCTTATTGCTTTTTCAAACACGGTCTACACCTCTCAGGTGCCGAGTTACAGGACGGTGAAAACAGTGAGTTTGTGTTAGACGCGAATCGTGCTCTGATTCATGCTCTAGGCTGGGAGCGCAAGCTTATTGCTGTTTCAAACACGGTCTACACCTCTCAGGTGCCGAGTTACAGGACGGTGAAAACAGTGAGTTTGTGTTAGACGCGAATCGTGCTCTGATTCATGCTCTAGGCTGGGAGCGCAAGCTTATTGCTTTTTCAAACACGGTCTACACCTCTCAGGTGCCGAGTTACAGGACGGTGAAAACAGTGAGTTTGTGTTAGACGCGAATTGTGCTCTGATTCATGCTCTAGGCTGGGAGCTAAAGCTTATTGCTTTTTCAAACACGGTCTACACCTCTCAGGTGCCGAGTTACAGGACGGTGAAAACAGTGAGTTTGTGTTAGACGCGAATCGTGCTCTGATTCATGCTCTAGGCTGGGAGCGCAAGCTTTTTGCTTTTTCAAACACGGTCTACATCTCTCAGGTGCCGAGGTACAGGACGGTGAAAACAGTGAGTTTGTGTTAGACGCGAATCGTGCTGGGATTGATGCTCTAGGCTGGGAGCGCAAGCGTAATGCTTTTTCAAACACGGTCTACACCTCTCAGGTGCCGAGGTACAGGACGGTGAAAACAGTGAGTTTGTGTTAGACGCGAATCGTGCTCTGATTCATGCTCTAGGCTGGGAGCGCCAGCTTATTGCTTTTTCAAACACGGTCTACACCTCTCAGGTGCCGAGTTACAGGACGGTGAAAACAGTGAGTTTGTGTTAGACGCGAATCGTGCTATGATTCATGCTCTAGGCTGGGAGCGCAAGCGTAATGCTTTTTCAAACACGGTCTACACCTCTCAGGTGCCGAGATACAGGACGGTGAAAACAGTGAGTTTGTGTTAGACGCGAATCGTGCTCTGATTCATGCTCTAGGCTGGGAGCTAAAGCTTATTGCTTTTTCAAACACGGTCTACACCTCTCAGGTGCCGAGGTACAGGACGGTGAAAACAGTGAGTTTGTGTTAGACGCGAATCGTGCTCTGATTCATGCTCTAGGCTGGGAGCGCAAGCTTTTTGCTTTTTCAAACACGGTCTACATCTCTCAGGTGCCGAGGTACAGGACGGTGAAAACAGTGAGTTTGTGTTAGACGCGAATCGTGCTGGGATTGATGCTCTAGGCTGGGAGCGCAAGCGTAATGCTTTTTCAAACACGGTCTACACCTCTCAGGTGCCGAGGTACAGGACGGTGAAAACAGTGAGTTTGTGTTAGACGCGAATCGTGCTCTGATTCATGCTCTAGGCTGGGAGCGCCAGCTTATTGCTTTTTCAAACACGGTCTACACCTCTCAGGTGCCGAGTTACAGGACGGTGAAAACAGTGAGTTTGTGTTAGACGCGAATCGTGCTATGATTCATGCTCTAGGCTGGGAGCGCAAGCGTAATGCTTTTTCAAACACGGTCTACACCTCTCAGGTGCCGAGATACAGGACGGTGAAAACAGTGAGTTTGTGTTAGACGCGAATCGTGCTCTGATTCATGCTCTAGGCTGGGAGCTAAAGCTTATTGCTTTTTCAAACACGGTCTACACCTCTCAGGTGCCGAGGTACAGGACGGTGAAAACAGTGAGTTTGTGTTAGACGCGAATTCATGCTCTAGGCTGGGAGCTAAAGCTTATTGCTTTTTCAAACACGGTCTACTCCTCTCAGGTGCCGAGTTACAGGACAGTGAAAACAGTGAGTTTGTGTTAGACGCGAATCGTGCTATGATTCATGCTCTAGGCTGGGAGCGCAAGCTTATTGCTTTTTCAAACACGGTCTACACCTCTCAGGTGCCAAGTTACAGGACGGTGAAAACAGTGAGTTTGTGTTAGACGCGAATCGTGCTCTGATTCATGCTCTAGGCTGGGAGCGCAAGCTTTTTGCTTTTTCAAACACGGTCTACGCCTCTCAGGTGCCGAGGTACAGGACGGTGAAAACAGTGAGTTTGTGTTAGACGCGAATCGTGCTGGTATTGATGCTCTAGGCTGGGAGCGCAAGCGTATTGCTTTTTCAAACACGGTCTACACCTCTCAGGTGCCGAGGTACAGGACGGTGAAAACAGTGAGTTTGTGTTTGACGCGAATCGTGCTCTGATTCATGCTCTAGGCTGGGAGCGCAAGCTTATTGCTTTCTCAAACACGGTCTACATCTTTCAGGTGCCGAGTTACAGGACGGTGAAAACAGTGAGTTTGTGTTAGACGCGAATCGTGCTATGATTCATGCTCTAGGCTGGGAGCTAAAGCTTATTGCTTTTTCAAACACGGTCTACATCTCTCAGGTGCCGAGTTACAGGACGGTGAAAACAGTGAGTTTGTGTTAGACGCGAATCGTGCTCTGATTCATGCTCTAGGCTGGGAGCGCAAGCTTTTTGCTTTTTCAAACACGGTCTACACCTCTCAGGTGCCGAGGTACAGGACGGTGAAAACAGTGAGTTTGTGTTAGACGCGAATCGTGCTCTGATTCATGCTCTAGGCTGGAAGCTAAAGCTTATTGCTTTTTCAAACACGGTCTACTCCTCTCAGGTGCCGAGTTACAGGACGATGAAAACAGTGAGTTTGTGTTAGACGCGAATCGTGCTCTGATTCATGCTCTAGGCTGGGAGCGCAAGCTTATTGCTTTTTCAAACACGGTCTACACCTCTCAGGTGCCGAGTTACAGGACGGTGAAAACAGTGAGTTTGTGTTAGACGCGAATCGTTCTCTGATTCATGCTCTAGGCTGGGAGCTAAAGCTTATTGCTTCTTCAAACACGGTCTACTCCTCTCAGGTGCCGAGTTACAGGACGGTGAAAACAGTGAGTTTGTGTTAGACGCGAATCGTGCTCTGATTCATGCTCTAGGCTGGGAGCGCAAGCTTTTTGCTTTTTCAAACACGGTCTACATCTCTCTGGTGCCGAGTTACAGAACGGTGAAAACAGTGAGTTTGTGTTAGACGCGAATCGTGCTCTGATTCATGCTCTAGGCTGGGAGCGCAAGCGTAATGCTTTTTCAAACACGGTCTACACCTCTCAGGTGCCGAGGTACAGGACGGTGAAAACAGTGAGTTTGTGTTAGACGCGAATCGTGCTCTGATTCATGCTCTAGGCTGGGAGCGCAAGCTTATTGCTTTTTCAAACACGGTCTACACCTCTCAGGTGCCGAGTTACAGGACGGTGAAAACAGTGAGTTTGTGTTAGACGCGAATCGTGCTTGGATTCATGCTCTAGGCTGGGAGCGCAAGCGTAATGCTTTTTCAAACACGGTCTACACCTCTCAGGTGCCGAGGTACAGGACGGTGAAAACAGTGAGTTTGTGTTAGACGCGAATCGTGCTCTGATTCATGCTCTAGGCTGGGAGCGCAAGCTTTTTGCTTTTTCAAACACGGTCTACATCTCTCTGGTGCCGAGTTACAGAACGGTGAAAACAGTGAGTTTGTGTTAGACGCGAATCGTGCTCTGATTCATGCTCTAGGCTGGGAGCGCAAGCTTATTGCTTTTTCAAACACGGTCTACACCTCTCAGGTGCCGAGTTACAGAACGGTGAAAACAGTGAGTTTGTGTTAGACGCGAATCGTGCTCTGATTCATGCTCTAGGCTGGGAGCGCAAGCGTAATGCTTTTTCAAACACGGTCTACACCTCTCAGGTGCCGAGGTACAGGACGGTGAAAACAGTGAGTTTGTGTTAGACGCGAATCGTGCTCTGATTCATGCTCTAGGCTGGGAGCGCAAGCTTATTGCTTTTTCAAACACGGTCTACACCTCTCAGGTGCCGAGTTACAGGACGGTGAAAACAGTGAGTTTGTGTTAGACGCGAATCGTGCTCTGATTCATGCTTTAGGCTGGGAGCGCAAGCTTATTGCTTTTTCAAACACGGTCTACACCTCTCAGGTGCCGAGTTACAGGACGGTGAAAACAGTGAGTTTGTGTTAGACGCGAATCGTGCTCTGATTCATGCTCTAGGCTGGGAGCGCAAGCTTATTGCTTTTTCAAACACGGTCTACACCTCTCAGGTGCCGAGTTACAGGACGGTGAAAACAGTGAGTTTGTGTTAGACGCGAATTGTGCTCTGATTCATGCTCTAGGCTGGGAGCTAAAGCTTATTGCTTTTTCAAACACGGTCTACACCTCTCAGGTGCCGAGTTACAGGACGGTGAAAACAGTGAGTTTGTGTTAGACGCGAATCGTGCTCTGATTCATGCTCTAGGCTGGGAGCGCAAGCTTATTGCTTTTTCAAACACGGTCTACACCTCTCAGGTGCCGAGTTACAGGACGGTGAAAACAGTGAGTTTGTGTTAGACGCGAATCGTGCTTGGATTCATGCTCTAGGCTGGGAGCGCAAGCGTAATGCTTTTTCAAACACGGTCTACACCTCTCAGGTGCCGAGGTACAGGACGGTGAAAACAGTGAGTTTGTGTTAGACGCGAATTCATGCTCTAGGCTGGGAGCTAAAGCTTATTGCTTTTTCAAACACGGTCTACTCCTCTCAGGTGCCGAGTTACAGGACAGTGAAAACAGTGAGTTTGTGTTAGACGCGAATCGTGCTCTGATTCATGCTCTAGGCTGGGAGCGCAAGCTTATTGCTTTTTCAAACACGGTCTACACCTCTCAGGTGCCGAGTTACAGGACGGTGAAAACAGTGAGTTTGTGTTAGACGCGAATCGTGCTCTGATTCATGCTCTAGGCTGGGAGCTAAAGCTTATTGCTTTTTCAAACACGGTCTACTCCTCTCAGGTGCCGAGTTACAGGACGGTGAAAACAGTGAGTTTGTGTTAGACGCGAATCGTGCTCTGATTCATGCTCTAGGCTGGGAGCGCAAGCTTATTGCTTTTTCAAACACGGTCTACACCTCTCAGGTGCCGAGTTACAGGACGGTGAAAACAGTGAGTTTGTGTTAGACGCGAATCGTGCTTGGATTCATGCTCTAGGCTGGGAGCGCAAGCGTAATGCTTTTTCAAACACGGTCTACACCTCTCAGGTGCCGAGGTACAGGACGGTGAAAACAGTGAGTTTGTGTTAGACGCGAATCGTGCTATGATTCATGCTCTAGGCTGGGAGCGCAAGCTTATTGCTTTTTCAAACACGGTCTACACCTCTCAGGTGCCGAGTTACAGGACGGTGAAAACAGTGAGTTTGTGTTAGACGCGAATCGTGCTCTGATTCATGCTCTAGGCTGGGAGCGCAAGCTTATTGCTGTTTCAAACACGGTCTACACCTCTCAGGTGCCGAGTTACAGGACGGTGAAAACAGTGAGTTTGTGTTAGACGCGAATCGTGCTCTGATTCATGCTCTAGGCTGGGAGCGCAAGCTTATTGCTTTTTCAAACACGGTCTACACCTCTCAGGTGCCGAGTTACAGGACGGTGAAAACAGTGAGTTTGTGTTAGACGCGAATTGTGCTCTGATTCATGCTCTAGGCTGGGAGCTAAAGCTTATTGCTTTTTCAAACACGGTCTACACCTCTCAGGTGCCGAGTTACAGGACGGTGAAAACAGTGAGTTTGTGTTAGACGCGAATCGTGCTCTGATTCATGCTCTAGGCTGGGAGCGCAAGCTTATTGCTTTTTCAAACACGGTCTACACCTCTCAGGTGCCGAGTTACAGGACGGTGAAAACAGTGAGTTTGTGTTAGACGCGAATCGTGCTCTGATTCATGCTCTAGGCTGGGAGCGCAAGCTTTTTGCTTTTTCAAACACGGTCTACATCTCTCAGGTGCCGAGGTACAGGACGGTGAAAACAGTGAGTTTGTGTTAGACGCGAATCGTGCTGGGATTGATGCTCTAGGCTGGGAGCGCAAGCGTAATGCTTTTTCAAACACGGTCTACACCTCTCAGGTGCCGAGGTACAGGACGGTGAAAACAGTGAGTTTGTGTTAGACGCGAATCGTGCTCTGATTCATGCTCTAGGCTGGGAGCGCCAGCTTATTGCTTTTTCAAACACGGTCTACACCTCTCAGGTGCCGAGTTACAGGACGGTGAAAACAGTGAGTTTGTGTTAGACGCGAATCGTGCTATGATTCATGCTCTAGGCTGGGAGCGCAAGCGTAATGCTTTTTCAAACACGGTCTACACCTCTCAGGTGCCGAGATACAGGACGGTGAAAACAGTGAGTTTGTGTTAGACGCGAATCGTGCTCTGATTCATGCTCTAGGCTGGGAGCTAAAGCTTATTGCTTTTTCAAACACGGTCTACACCTCTCAGGTGCCGAGGTACAGGACGGTGAAAACAGTGAGTTTGTGTTAGACGCGAATTCATGCTCTAGGCTGGGAGCTAAAGCTTATTGCTTTTTCAAACACGGTCTACTCCTCTCAGGTGCCGAGTTACAGGACAGTGAAAACAGTGAGTTTGTGTTAGACGCGAATCGTGCTATGATTCATGCTCTAGGCTGGGAGCGCAAGCTTATTGCTTTTTCAAACACGGTCTACACCTCTCAGGTGCCAAGTTACAGGACGGTGAAAACAGTGAGTTTGTGTTAGACGCGAATCGTGCTCTGATTCATGCTCTAGGCTGGGAGCGCAAGCTTTTTGCTTTTTCAAACACGGTCTACGCCTCTCAGGTGCCGAGGTACAGGACGGTGAAAACAGTGAGTTTGTGTTAGACGCGAATCGTGCTGGTATTGATGCTCTAGGCTGGGAGCGCAAGCGTATTGCTTTTTCAAACACGGTCTACACCTCTCAGGTGCCGAGGTACAGGACGGTGAAAACAGTGAGTTTGTGTTTGACGCGAATCGTGCTCTGATTCATGCTCTAGGCTGGGAGCGCAAGCTTATTGCTTTCTCAAACACGGTCTACATCTTTCAGGTGCCGAGTTACAGGACGGTGAAAACAGTGAGTTTGTGTTAGACGCGAATCGTGCTATGATTCATGCTCTAGGCTGGGAGCTAAAGCTTATTGCTTTTTCAAACACGGTCTACATCTCTCAGGTGCCGAGTTACAGGACGGTGAAAACAGTGAGTTTGTGTTAGACGCGAATCGTGCTCTGATTCATGCTCTAGGCTGGGAGCGCAAGCTTTTTGCTTTTTCAAACACGGTCTACACCTCTCAGGTGCCGAGGTACAGGACGGTGAAAACAGTGAGTTTGTGTTAGACGCGAATCGTGCTCTGATTCATGCTCTAGGCTGGAAGCTAAAGCTTATTGCTTTTTCAAACACGGTCTACTCCTCTCAGGTGCCGAGTTACAGGACGATGAAAACAGTGAGTTTGTGTTAGACGCGAATCGTGCTCTGATTCATGCTCTAGGCTGGGAGCGCAAGCTTATTGCTTTTTCAAACACGGTCTACACCTCTCAGGTGCCGAGTTACAGGACGGTGAAAACAGTGAGTTTGTGTTAGACGCGAATCGTTCTCTGATTCATGCTCTAGGCTGGGAGCTAAAGCTTATTGCTTCTTCAAACACGGTCTACTCCTCTCAGGTGCCGAGTTACAGGACGGTGAAAACAGTGAGTTTGTGTTAGACGTGAATCGTGCTCTGATTCATGCTCTAGGCTGGGAGCGCAAGCTTTTTGCTTTTTCAAACACGGTCTACATCTCTCTGGTGCCGAGTTACAGAACGGTGAAAACAGTGAGTTTGTGTTAGACGCGAATCGTGCTCTGATTCATGCTCTAGGCTGGGAGCGCAAGCGTAATGCTTTTTCAAACACGGTCTACACCTCTCAGGTGCCGAGGTACAGGACGGTGAAAACAGTGAGTTTGTGTTAGACGCGAATCGTGCTCTGATTCATGCTCTAGGCTGGGAGCGCAAGCTTATTGCTTTTTCAAACACGGTCTACACCTCTCAGGTGCCGAGTTACAGGACGGTGAAAACAGTGAGTTTGTGTTAGACGCGAATCGTGCTTGGATTCATGCTCTAGGCTGGGAGCGCAAGCGTAATGCTTTTTCAAACACGGTCTACACCTCTCAGGTGCCGAGGTACAGGACGGTGAAAACAGTGAGTTTGTGTTAGACGCGAATCGTGCTCTGATTCATGCTCTAGGCTGGGAGCGCAAGCTTTTTGCTTTTTCAAACACGGTCTACATCTCTCTGGTGCCGAGTTACAGAACGGTGAAAACAGTGAGTTTGTGTTAGACGCGAATCGTGCTCTGATTCATGCTCTAGGCTGGGAGCGCAAGCTTATTGCTTTTTCAAACACGGTCTACACCTCTCAGGTGCCGAGTTACAGAACGGTGAAAACAGTGAGTTTGTGTTAGACGCGAATCGTGCTCTGATTCATGCTCTAGGCTGGGAGCGCAAGCGTAATGCTTTTTCAAACACGGTCTACACCTCTCAGGTGCCGAGGTACAGGACGGTGAAAACAGTGAGTTTGTGTTAGACGCGAATCGTGCTCTGATTCATGCTCTAGGCTGGGAGCGCAAGCTTATTGCTTTTTCAAACACGGTCTACACCTCTCAGGTGCCGAGTTACAGGACGGTGAAAACAGTGAGTTTGTGTTAGACGCGAATCGTGCTCTGATTCATGCTTTAGGCTGGGAGCGCAAGCTTATTGCTTTTTCAAACACGGTCTACACCTCTCAGGTGCCGAGTTACAGGACGGTGAAAACAGTGAGTTTGTGTTAGACGCGAATCGTGCTCTGATTCATGCTCTAGGCTGGGAGCGCAAGCTTATTGCTTTTTCAAACACGGTCTACACCTCTCAGGTGCCGAGTTACAGGACGGTGAAAACAGTGAGTTTGTGTTAGACGCGAATTGTGCTCTGATTCATGCTCTAGGCTGGGAGCTAAAGCTTATTGCTTTTTCAAACACGGTCTACACCTCTCAGGTGCCGAGTTACAGGACGGTGAAAACAGTGAGTCTGTGTTAGACGCGAATCGTGCTCTGATTCATGCTCTAGGCTGGGAGCGCAAGCTTATTGCTTTTTCAAACACGGTCTACACCTCTCAGGTGCCGAGTTACAGGACGGTGAAAACAGTGAGTTTGTGTTAGACGCGAATCGTGCTTGGATTCATGCTCTAGGCTGGGAGCGCAAGCGTAATGCTTTTTCAAACACGGTCTACACCTCTCAGGTGCCGAGGTACAGGACGGTGAAAACAGTGAGTTTGTGTTAGACGCGAATTCATGCTCTAGGCTGGGAGCTAAAGCTTATTGCTTTTTCAAACACGGTCTACTCCTCTCAGGTGCCGAGTTACAGGACAGTGAAAACAGTGAGTTTGTGTTAGACGCGAATCGTGCTCTGATTCATGCTCTAGGCTGGGAGCGCAAGCTTATTGCTTTTTCAAACACGGTCTACACCTCTCAGGTGCCGAGTTACAGGACGGTGAAAACAGTGAGTTTGTGTTAGACGCGAATCGTGCTCTGATTCATGCTCTAGGCTGGGAGCTAAAGCTTATTGCTTTTTCAAACACGGTCTACTCCTCTCAGGTGCCGAGTTACAGGACGGTGAAAACAGTGAGTTTGTGTTAGACGCGAATCGTGCTCTGATTCATGCTCTAGGCTGGGAGCGCAAGCTTATTGCTTTTTCAAACACGGTCTACACCTCTCAGGTGCCGAGTTACAGGACGGTGAAAACAGTGAGTTTGTGTTAGACGCGAATCGTGCTTGGATTCATGCTCTAGGCTGGGAGCGCAAGCGTAATGCTTTTTCAAACACGGTCTACACCTCTCAGGTGCCGAGGTACAGGACGGTGAAAACAGTGAGTTTGTGTTAGACGCGAATCGTGCTATGATTCATGCTCTAGGCTGGGAGCGCAAGCTTATTGCTTTTTCAAACACGGTCTACACCTCTCAGGTGCCGAGTTACAGGACGGTGAAAACAGTGAGTTTGTGTTAGACGCGAATCGTGCTCTGATTCATGCTCTAGGCTGGGAGCGCAAGCTTATTGCTGTTTCAAACACGGTCTACACCTCTCAGGTGCCGAGTTACAGGACGGTGAAAACAGTGAGTTTGTGTTAGACGCGAATCGTGCTCTGATTCATGCTCTAGGCTGGGAGCGCAAGCTTATTGCTTTTTCAAACACGGTCTACACCTCTCAGGTGCCGAGTTACAGGACGGTGAAAACAGTGAGTTTGTGTTAGACGCGAATTGTGCTCTGATTCATGCTCTAGGCTGGGAGCTAAAGCTTATTGCTTTTTCAAACACGGTCTACACCTCTCAGGTGCCGAGTTACAGGACGGTGAAAACAGTGAGTTTGTGTTAGACGCGAATCGTGCTCTGATTCATGCTCTAGGCTGGGAGCGCAAGCTTATTGCTTTTTCAAACACGGTCTACACCTCTCAGGTGCCGAGTTACAGGACGGTGAAAACAGTGAGTTTGTGTTAGACGCGAATCGTGCTCTGATTCATGCTCTAGGCTGGGAGCGCAAGCTTTTTGCTTTTTCAAACACGGTCTACATCTCTCAGGTGCCGAGGTACAGGACGGTGAAAACAGTGAGTTTGTGTTAGACGCGAATCGTGCTGGGATTGATGCTCTAGGCTGGGAGCGCAAGCGTAATGCTTTTTCAAACACGGTCTACACCTCTCAGGTGCCGAGGTACAGGACGGTGAAAACAGTGAGTTTGTGTTAGACGCGAATCGTGCTCTGATTCATGCTCTAGGCTGGGAGCGCAAGCTTATTGCTTTTTCAAACACGGTCTACACCTCTCAGGTGCCGAGTTACAGGACGGTGAAAACAGTGAGTTTGTGTTAGACGCGAATCGTGCTATGATTCATGCTCTAGGCTGGGAGCGCAAGCGTAATGCTTTTTCAAACACGGTCTACACCTCTCAGGTGCCGAGATACAGGACGGTGAAAACAGTGAGTTTGTGTTAGACGCGAATCGTGCTCTGATTCATGCTCTAGGCTGGGAGCTAAAGCTTATTGCTTTTTCAAACACGGTCTACTCCTCTCAGGTGCCGAGTTACAGGACAGTGAAAATAGTGAGTTTGTGTTAGACGCGAATCGTGCTCTGATTCATGCTCTAGGCTGGGAGCGCAAGCTTATTGCTTTTTCAAACACGGTCTACACCTCTCAGGTGCCGAGTTACAGGACGGTGAAAACAGTGAGTTTGTGTTAGACGCGAATCGTGCTCTGATTCATGCTCTAGGCTGGGAGCGCAAGCTTTTTGCTTTTTCAAACACGGTCTACACCTCTCAGGTGCCGAGGTACAGGACGGTGAAAACAGTGAGTTTGTGTTAGACGCGAATCGTGCTGGGATTGATGCTCTAGGCTGGGAACGCAAGCGTAATGCTTTTTCAAACACGGTCTACACCTCTCAGGTGCCGAGTTACAGGACGGTGAAAACAGTGAGTTTGTGTTAGACGCGAATCGTGCTTGGATTCATGCTCTAGGCTGGGAGCGCAAGCGTAATGCTTTTTCAAACACGGTCTACACCTCTCAGGTGCCGAGGTACAGGACGGTGAAAACAGTGAGTTTGTGTTAGACGCGAATTCATGCTCTAGGCTGGGAGCTAAAGCTTATTGCTTTTTCAAACACGGTCTACTCCTCTCAGGTGCCGAGTTACAGGACAGTGAAAACAGTGAGTTTGTGTTAGACGCGAATCGTGCTATGATTCATGCTCTAGGCTGGGAGCGCAAGCTTATTGCTTTTTCAAACACGGTCTACACCTCTCAGGTGCCAAGTTACAGGACGGTGAAAACAGTGAGTTTGTGTTAGACGCGAATCGTGCTCTGATTCATGCTCTAGGCTGGGAGCGCAAGCTTTTTGCTTTTTCAAACACGGTCTACGCCTCTCAGGTGCCGAGGTACAGGACGGTGAAAACAGTGAGTTTGTGTTAGACGCGAATCGTGCTGGTATTGATGCTCTAGGCTGGGAGCGCAAGCGTATTGCTTTTTCAAACACGGTCTACACCTCTCAGGTGCCGAGGTACAGGACGGTGAAAACAGTGAGTTTGTGTTTGACGCGAATCGTGCTCTGATTCATGCTCTAGGCTGGGAGCGCAAGCTTATTGCTTTCTCAAACACGGTCTACATCTTTCAGGTGCCGAGTTACAGGACGGTGAAAACAGTGAGTTTGTGTTAGACGCGAATCGTGCTATGATTCATGCTCTAGGCTGGGAGCTAAAGCTTATTGCTTTTTCAAACACGGTCTACATCTCTCAGGTGCCGAGTTACAGGACGGTGAAAACAGTGAGTTTGTGTTAGACGCGAATCGTGCTCTGATTCATGCTCTAGGCTGGGAGCGCAAGCTTTTTGCTTTTTCAAACACGGTCTACACCTCTCAGGTGCCGAGGTACAGGACGGTGAAAACAGTGAGTTTGTGTTAGACGCGAATCGTGCTCTGATTCATGCTCTAGGCTGGAAGCTAAAGCTTATTGCTTTTTCAAACACGGTCTACTCCTCTCAGGTGCCGAGTTACAGGACGATGAAAACAGTGAGTTTGTGTTAGACGCGAATCGTGCTCTGATTCATGCTCTAGGCTGGGAGCGCAAGCTTATTGCTTTTTCAAACACGGTCTACACCTCTCAGGTGCCGAGTTACAGGACGGTGAAAACAGTGAGTTTGTGTTAGACGCGAATCGTTCTCTGATTCATGCTCTAGGCTGGGAGCTAAAGCTTATTGCTTCTTCAAACACGGTCTACTCCTCTCAGGTGCCGAGTTACAGGACGGTGAAAACAGTGAGTTTGTGTTAGACGCGAATCGTGCTCTGATTCATGCTCTAGGCTGGGAGCGCAAGCTTTTTGCTTTTTCAAACACGGTCTACATCTCTCTGGTGCCGAGTTACAGAACGGTGAAAACAGTGAGTTTGTGTTAGACGCGAATCGTGCTCTGATTCATGCTCTAGGCTGGGAGCGCAAGCGTAATGCTTTTTCAAACACGGTCTACACCTCTCAGGTGCCGAGGTACAGGACGGTGAAAACAGTGAGTTTGTGTTAGACGCGAATCGTGCTCTGATTCATGCTCTAGGCTGGGAGCGCAAGCTTATTGCTTTTTCAAACACGGTCTACACCTCTCAGGTGCCGAGTTACAGGACGGTGAAAACAGTGAGTTTGTGTTAGACGCGAATCGTGCTTGGATTCATGCTCTAGGCTGGGAGCGCAAGCGTAATGCTTTTTCAAACACGGTCTACACCTCTCAGGTGCCGAGGTACAGGACGGTGAAAACAGTGAGTTTGTGTTAGACGCGAATCGTGCTCTGATTCATGCTCTAGGCTGGGAGCGCAAGCTTTTTGCTTTTTCAAACACGGTCTACATCTCTCTGGTGCCGAGTTACAGAACGGTGAAAACAGTGAGTTTGTGTTAGACGCGAATCGTGCTCTGATTCATGCTCTAGGCTGGGAGCGCAAGCTTATTGCTTTTTCAAACACGGTCTACACCTCTCAGGTGCCGAGTTACAGAACGGTGAAAACAGTGAGTTTGTGTTAGACGCGAATCGTGCTCTGATTCATGCTCTAGGCTGGGAGCGCAAGCTTATTGCTTTTTCAAACACGGTCTACACCTCTCAGGTGCCGAGGTACAGGACGGTGAAAACAGTGAGTTTGTGTTAGACGCGAATCGTGCTCTGATTCATGCTCTAGGCTGGGAGCGCAAGCTTATTGCTTTTTCAAACACGGTCTACACCTCTCAGGTGCCGAGTTACAGGACGGTGAAAACAGTGAGTTTGTGTTAGACGCGAATCGTGCTCTGATTCATGCTTTAGGCTGGGAGCGCAAGCTTATTGCTTTTTCAAACACGGTCTACACCTCTCAGGTGCCGAGTTACAGGACGGTGAAAACAGTGAGTTTGTGTTAGACGCGAATCGTGCTCTGATTCATGCTCTAGGCTGGGAGCGCAAGCTTATTGCTTTTTCAAACACGGTCTACACCTCTCAGGTGCCGAGTTACAGGACGGTGAAAACAGTGAGTTTGTGTTAGACGCGAATTGTGCTCTGATTCATGCTCTAGGCTGGGAGCTAAAGCTTATTGCTTTTTCAAACACGGTCTACACCTCTCAGGTGCCGAGTTACAGGACGGTGAAAACAGTGAGTTTGTGTTAGACGCGAATCGTGCTCTGATTCATGCTCTAGGCTGGGAGCGCAAGCTTATTGCTTTTTCAAACACGGTCTACACCTCTCAGGTGCCGAGTTACAGGACGGTGAAAACAGTGAGTTTGTGTTAGACGCGAATCGTGCTTGGATTCATGCTCTAGGCTGGGAGCGCAAGCGTAATGCTTTTTCAAACACGGTCTACACCTCTCAGGTGCCGAGGTACAGGACGGTGAAAACAGTGAGTTTGTGTTAGACGCGAATTCATGCTCTAGGCTGGGAGCTAAAGCTTATTGCTTTTTCAAACACGGTCTACTCCTCTCAGGTGCCGAGTTACAGGACAGTGAAAACAGTGAGTTTGTGTTAGACGCGAATCGTGCTCTGATTCATGCTCTAGGCTGGGAGCGCAAGCTTATTGCTTTTTCAAACACGGTCTACACCTCTCAGGTGCCGAGTTACAGGACGGTGAAAACAGTGAGTTTGTGTTAGACGCGAATCGTGCTCTGATTCATGCTCTAGGCTGGGAGCTAAAGCTTATTGCTTTTTCAAACACGGTCTACTCCTCTCAGGTGCCGAGTTACAGGACGGTGAAAACAGTGAGTTTGTGTTAGACGCGAATCGTGCTCTGATTCATGCTCTAGGCTGGGAGCGCAAGCTTATTGCTTTTTCAAACACGGTCTACACCTCTCAGGTGCCGAGTTACAGGACGGTGAAAACAGTGAGTTTGTGTTAGACGCGAATCGTGCTTGGATTCATGCTCTAGGCTGGGAGCGCAAGCGTAATGCTTTTTCAAACACGGTCTACACCTCTCAGGTGCCGAGGTACAGGACGGTGAAAACAGTGAGTTTGTGTTAGACGCGAATCGTGCTATGATTCATGCTCTAGGCTGGGAGCGCAAGCTTATTGCTTTTTCAAACACGGTCTACACCTCTCAGGTGCCGAGTTACAGGACGGTGAAAACAGTGAGTTTGTGTTAGACGCGAATCGTGCTCTGATTCATGCTCTAGGCTGGGAGCGCAAGCTTATTGCTGTTTCAAACACGGTCTACACCTCTCAGGTGCCGAGTTACAGGACGGTGAAAACAGTGAGTTTGTGTTAGACGCGAATCGTGCTCTGATTCATGCTCTAGGCTGGGAGCGCAAGCTTATTGCTTTTTCAAACACGGTCTACACCTCTCAGGTGCCGAGTTACAGGACGGTGAAAACAGTGAGTTTGTGTTAGACGCGAATTGTGCTCTGATTCATGCTCTAGGCTGGGAGCTAAAGCTTATTGCTTTTTCAAACACGGTCTACACCTCTCAGGTGCCGAGTTACAGGACGGTGAAAACAGTGAGTTTGTGTTAGACGCGAATCGTGCTCTGATTCATGCTCTAGGCTGGGAGCGCAAGCTTATTGCTTTTTCAAACACGGTCTACACCTCTCAGGTGCCGAGTTACAGGACGGTGAAAACAGTGAGTTTGTGTTAGACGCGAATCGTGCTCTGATTCATGCTCTAGGCTGGGAGCGCAAGCTTTTTGCTTTTTCAAACACGGTCTACATCTCTCAGGTGCCGAGGTACAGGACGGTGAAAACAGTGAGTTTGTGTTAGACGCGAATCGTGCTGGGATTGATGCTCTAGGCTGGGAGCGCAAGCGTAATGCTTTTTCAAACACGGTCTACACCTCTCAGGTGCCGAGGTACAGGACGGTGAAAACAGTGAGTTTGTGTTAGACGCGAATCGTGCTCTGATTCATGCTCTAGGCTGGGAGCGCAAGCTTATTGCTTTTTCAAACACGGTCTACACCTCTCAGGTGCCGAGTTACAGGACGGTGAAAACAGTGAGTTTGTGTTAGACGCGAATCGTGCTTGGATTCATGCTCTAGGCTGGGAGCGCAAGCGTAATGCTTTTTCAAACACGGTCTACACCTCTCAGGTGCCGAGTTACAGGACGGTGAAAACAGTGAGTTTGTGTTAGACGCGAATCGTGCTCTGATTCATGCTCTAGGCTGGGAGCTAAAGCTTATTGCTTTTTCAAACACGGTCTACTCCTCTCAGGTGCCGAGTTACAGGACAGTGAAAATAGTGAGTTTGTGTTAGACGCGAATCGTGCTCTGATTCATGCTCTAGGCTGGGAGCGCAAGCTTATTGCTTTTTCAAACACGGTCTACACCTCTCAGGTGCCGAGTTACAGGACGGTGAAAACAGTGAGTTTGTGTTAGACGCGAATCGTGCTCTGATTCATGCTCTAGGCTGGGAGCGCAAGCTTTTTGCTTTTTCAAACACGGTCTACACCTCTCAGGTGCCGAGGTACAGGACGGTGAAAACAGTGAGTTTGTGTTAGACGCGAATCGTGCTGGGATTGATGCTCTAGGCTGGGAACGCAAGCGTAATGCTTTTTCAAACACGGTCTACACCTCTCAGGTGCCGAGTTACAGGACGGTGAAAACAGTGAGTTTGTGTTAGACGCGAATCGTGCTTGGATTCATGCTCTAGGCTGGGAGCGCAAGCGTAATGCTTTTTCAAACACGGTCTACACCTCTCAGGTGCCGAGGTACAGGACGGTGAAAACAGTGAGTTTGTGTTAGACGCGAATTCATGCTCTAGGCTGGGAGCTAAAGCTTATTGCTTTTTCAAACACGGTCTACTCCTCTCAGGTGCCGAGTTACAGGACAGTGAAAACAGTGAGTTTGTGTTAGACGCGAATCGTGCTATGATTCATGCTCTAGGCTGGGAGCGCAAGCTTATTGCTTTTTCAAACACGGTCTACACCTCTCAGGTGCCAAGTTACAGGACGGTGAAAACAGTGAGTTTGTGTTAGACGCGAATCGTGCTCTGATTCATGCTCTAGGCTGGGAGCGCAAGCTTTTTGCTTTTTCAAACACGGTCTACACCTCTCAGGTGCCGAGGTACAGGACGGTGAAAACAGTGAGTTTGTGTTAGACGCGAATCGTGCTGGTATTGATGCTCTAGGCTGGGAGCGCAAGCGTAATGCTTTTTCAAACACGGTCTACACCTCTCAGGTGCCGAGGTACAGGACGGTGAAAACAGTGAGTTTGTGTTTGACGCGAATCGTGCTCTGATTCATGCTCTAGGCTGGGAGCGCAAGCTTATTGCTTTCTCAAACACGGTCTACATCTTTCAGGTGCCGAGTTACAGGACGGTGAAAACAGTGAGTTTGTGTTAGACGCGAATCGTGCTATGATTCATGCTCTAGGCTGGGAGCTAAAGCTTATTGCTTTTTCAAACACGGTCTACATCTCTCAGGTGCCGAGTTACAGGACGGTGAAAACAGTGAGTTTGTGTTAGACGCGAATCGTGCTCTGATTCATGCTCTAGGCTGGGAGCGCAAGCTTTTTGCTTTTTCAAACACGGTCTACACCTCTCAGGTGCCGAGGTACAGGACGGTGAAAACAGTGAGTTTGTGTTAGACGCGAATCGTGCTCTGATTCATGCTCTAGGCTGGAAGCTAAAGCTTATTGCTTTTTCAAACACGGTCTACACCTCTCAGGTGCCGAGTTACAGGACGGTGAAAACAGTGAGTTTGTGTTAGACGCGAATCGTGCTCTGATTCATGCTCTAGGCTGGGAGCTAAAGCTTATTGGTTTTTCAAACACGGTCTACTCCTCTCAGGTGCCGAGTTACAGGACGATGAAAACAGTGAGTTTGTGTTAGACGCGAATCGTGCTCTGATTCATGCTCTAGGCTGGGAGCGCAAGCTTATTGCTTTTTCAAACACGGTCTACACCTCTCAGGTGCCGAGTTACAGGACAGTGAAAACAGTGAGTTTGTGTTAGACGCGAATCGTTCTCTGATTCATGCTCTAGGCTGGGAGCTAAAGCTTATTGCTTCTTCAAACACGGTCTACTCCTCTCAGGTGCCGAGTTACAGGACGGTGAAAACAGTGAGTTTGTGTTAGACGCGAATCGTGCTCTGATTCATGCTCTAGGCTGGGAGCGCAAGCTTATTGCTTTTTCAAACACGGTCTACACCTCTCAGGTGCCGAGTTACAGGACGGTGAAAACAGTGAGTTTGTGTTAGACGCGAATCGTTCTCTGATTCATGCTCTAGGCTGGGAGCTAAAGCTTATTGCTTTTTCAAACACGGTCTACTCCTCTCAGGTGCCGAGTTACAGGACAGTGAAAATAGTGAGTTTGTGTTAGACGCGAATCGTGCTCTGATTCATGCTCTAGGCTGGGAGCGCAAGCTTATTGCTTTTTCAAACACGGTCTACACCTCTCAGGTGCCGAGTTACAGGACGGTGAAAACAGTGAGTTTGTGTTAGACGCGAATCGTGCTCTGATTCATGCTCTAGGCTGGGAGCGCAAGCTTTTTGCTTTTTCAAACACGGTCTACACCTCTCAGGTGCCGAGGTACAGGACGGTGAAAACAGTGAGTTTGTGTTAGACGCGAATCGTGCTGGGATTGATGCTCTAGGCTGGGAACGCAAGCGTAATGCTTTTTCAAACACGGTCTACACCTCTCAGGTGCCGAGTTACAGGACGGTGAAAACAGTGAGTTTGTGTTAGACGCGAATCGTGCTTGGATTCATGCTCTAGGCTGGGAGCGCAAGCGTAATGCTTTTTCAAACACGGTCTACACCTCTCAGGTGCCGAGGTACAGGACGGTGAAAACAGTGAGTTTGTGTTAGACGCGAATTCATGCTCTAGGCTGGGAGCTAAAGCTTATTGCTTTTTCAAACACGGTCTACTCCTCTCAGGTGCCGAGTTACAGGACAGTGAAAACAGTGAGTTTGTGTTAGACGCGAATCGTGCTATGATTCATGCTCTAGGCTGGGAGCGCAAGCTTATTGCTTTTTCAAACACGGTCTACACCTCTCAGGTGCCAAGTTACAGGACGGTGAAAACAGTGAGTTTGTGTTAGACGCGAATCGTGCTCTGATTCATGCTCTAGGCTGGGAGCGCAAGCTTTTTGCTTTTTCAAACACGGTCTACACCTCTCAGGTGCCGAGGTACAGGACGGTGAAAACAGTGAGTTTGTGTTAGACGCGAATCGTGCTGGTATTGATGCTCTAGGCTGGGAGCGCAAGCGTAATGCTTTTTCAAACACGGTCTACACCTCTCAGGTGCCGAGGTACAGGACGGTGAAAACAGTGAGTTTGTGTTTGACGCGAATCGTGCTCTGATTCATGCTCTAGGCTGGGAGCGCAAGCTTATTGCTTTCTCAAACACGGTCTACATCTTTCAGGTGCCGAGTTACAGGACGGTGAAAACAGTGAGTTTGTGTTAGACGCGAATCGTGCTATGATTCATGCTCTAGGCTGGGAGCTAAAGCTTATTGCTTTTTCAAACACGGTCTACATCTCTCAGGTGCCGAGTTACAGGACGGTGAAAACAGTGAGTTTGTGTTAGACGCGAATCGTGCTCTGATTCATGCTCTAGGCTGGGAGCGCAAGCTTTTTGCTTTTTCAAACACGGTCTACACCTCTCAGGTGCCGAGGTACAGGACGGTGAAAACAGTGAGTTTGTGTTAGACGCGAATCGTGCTCTGATTCATGCTCTAGGCTGGAAGCTAAAGCTTATTGCTTTTTCAAACACGGTCTACACCTCTCAGGTGCCGAGTTACAGGACGGTGAAAACAGTGAGTTTGTGTTAGACGCGAATCGTGCTCTGATTCATGCTCTAGGCTGGGAGCTAAAGCTTATTGGTTTTTCAAACACGGTCTACTCCTCTCAGGTGCCGAGTTACAGGACGATGAAAACAGTGAGTTTGTGTTAGACGCGAATCGTGCTTGGATTCATGCTCTAGGCTGGGAGCGCAAGCGTAATGCTTTTTCAAACACGGTCTACACCTCTCAGGTGCCGAGGTACAGGACGGTGAAAACAGTGAGTTTGTGTTAGACGCGAATCGTGCTATGATTCATGCTCTAGGCTGGGAGCGCAAGCTTATTGCTTTTTCAAACACGGTCTACACCTCTCAGGTGCCGAGTTACAGGACGGTGAAAACAGTGAGTTTGTGTTAGACGCGAATCGTGCTCTGATTCATGCTCTAGGCTGGGAGCGCAAGCTTATTGCTGTTTCAAACACGGTCTACACCTCTCAGGTGCCGAGTTACAGGACGGTGAAAACAGTGAGTTTGTGTTAGACGCGAATCGTGCTCTGATTCATGCTCTAGGCTGGGAGCGCAAGCTTATTGCTTTTTCAAACACGGTCTACACCTCTCAGGTGCCGAGTTACAGGACGGTGAAAACAGTGAGTTTGTGTTAGACGCGAATTGTGCTCTGATTCATGCTCTAGGCTGGGAGCTAAAGCTTATTGCTTTTTCAAACACGGTCTACACCTCTCAGGTGCCGAGTTACAGGACGGTGAAAACAGTGAGTTTGTGTAAGACGCGAATCGTGCTCTGATTCATGCTCTAGGCTGGGAGCGCAAGCTTATTGCTTTTTCAAACACGGTCTACACCTCTCAGGTGCCGAGTTACAGGACGGTGAAAACAGTGAGTTTGTGTTAGACGCGAATCGTGCTCTGATTCATGCTCTAGGCTGGGAGCGCAAGCTTTTTGCTTTTTCAAACACGGTCTACATCTCTCAGGTGCCGAGGTACAGGACGGTGAAAACAGTGAGTTTGTGTTAGACGCGAATCGTGCTGGGATTGATGCTCTAGGCTGGGAGCGCAAGCGTAATGCTTTTTCAAACACGGTCTACACCTCTCAGGTGCCGAGGTACAGGACGGTGAAAACAGTGAGTTTGTGTTAGACGCGAATCGTGCTCTGATTCATGCTCTAGGCTGGGAGCGCAAGCTTATTGCTTTTTCAAACACGGTCTACACCTCTCAGGTGCCGAGTTACAGGACGGTGAAAACAGTGAGTTTGTGTTAGACGCGAATCGTGCTATGATTCATGCTCTAGGCTGGGAGCGCAAGCGTAATGCTTTTTCAAACACGGTCTACACCTCTCAGGTGCCGAGATACAGGACGGTGAAAACAGTGAGTTTGTGTTAGACGCGAATCGTGCTCTGATTCATGCTCTAGGCTGGGAGCTAAAGCTTATTGCTTTTTCAAACACGGTCTACTCCTCTCAGGTGCCGAGTTACAGGACAGTGAAAATAGTGAGTTTGTGTTAGACGCGAATCGTGCTCTGATTCATGCTCTAGGCTGGGAGCGCAAGCTTATTGCTTTTTCAAACACGGTCTACACCTCTCAGGTGCCGAGTTACAGGACGGTGAAAACAGTGAGTTTGTGTTAGACGCGAATCGTGCTCTGATTCATGCTCTAGGCTGGGAGCGCAAGCTTTTTGCTTTTTCAAACACGGTCTACACCTCTCAGGTGCCGAGGTACAGGACGGTGAAAACAGTGAGTTTGTGTTAGACGCGAATCGTGCTGGGATTGATGCTCTAGGCTGGGAACGCAAGCGTAATGCTTTTTCAAACACGGTCTACACCTCTCAGGTGCCGAGTTACAGGACGGTGAAAACAGTGAGTTTGTGTTAGACGCGAATCGTGCTTGGATTCATGCTCTAGGCTGGGAGCGCAAGCGTAATGCTTTTTCAAACACGGTCTACACCTCTCAGGTGCCGAGGTACAGGACGGTGAAAACAGTGAGTTTGTGTTAGACGCGAATTCATGCTCTAGGCTGGGAGCTAAAGCTTATTGCTTTTTCAAACACGGTCTACTCCTCTCAGGTGCCGAGTTACAGGACAGTGAAAACAGTGAGTTTGTGTTAGACGCGAATCGTGCTATGATTCATGCTCTAGGCTGGGAGCGCAAGCTTATTGCTTTTTCAAACACGGTCTACACCTCTCAGGTGCCAAGTTACAGGACGGTGAAAACAGTGAGTTTGTGTTAGACGCGAATCGTGCTCTGATTCATGCTCTAGGCTGGGAGCGCAAGCTTTTTGCTTTTTCAAACACGGTCTACGCCTCTCAGGTGCCGAGGTACAGGACGGTGAAAACAGTGAGTTTGTGTTAGACGCGAATCGTGCTGGTATTGATGCTCTAGGCTGGGAGCGCAAGCGTATTGCTTTTTCAAACACGGTCTACACCTCTCAGGTGCCGAGGTACAGGACGGTGAAAACAGTGAGTTTGTGTTTGACGAGAATCGTGCTCTGATTCATGCTCTAGGCTGGGAGCGCAAGCTTATTGCTTTCTCAAACACGGTCTACATCTTTCAGGTGCCGAGTTACAGGACGGTGAAAACAGTGAGTTTGTGTTAGACGCGAATCGTGCTATGATTCATGCTCTAGGCTGGGAGCTAAAGCTTATTGCTTTTTCAAACACGGTCTACATCTCTCAGGTGCCGAGTTACAGGACGGTGAAAACAGTGAGTTTGTGTTAGACGCGAATCGTGCTCTGATTCATGCTCTAGGCTGGGAGCGCAAGCTTTTTGCTTTTTCAAACACGGTCTACACCTCTCAGGTGCCGAGGTACAGGACGGTGAAAACAGTGAGTTTGTGTTAGACGCGAATCGTGCTCTGATTCATGCTCTAGGCTGGAAGCTAAAGCTTATTGCTTTTTCAAACACGGTCTACTCCTCTCAGGTGCCGAGTTACAGGACGATGAAAACAGTGAGTTTGTGTTAGACGCGAATCGTGCTCTGATTCATGCTCTAGGCTGGG
The DNA here is from genome assembly GCF_035609145.1 of Eleutherodactylus coqui. NCBI lineage: Eukaryota > Metazoa > Chordata > Amphibia > Anura > Eleutherodactylidae > Eleutherodactylus > Eleutherodactylus coqui. The sequence continues at coordinate 43,708 of NW_027102143.1, read as the reverse complement.
AGCGCAAGCTTATTGCTTTTTCAAACACGGTCTACACCTCTCAGGTGCCGAGTTACAGGACGGTGAAAACAGTGAGTTTGTGTTAGACGCGAATCGTGCTTGGATACATGCTCTAGGCTGGGAGCGCAAGCGTAATGCTTTTTCAAACACGGTCTACACCTCTCAGGTGCCGAGGTACAGGACGGTGAAAACAGTGAGTTTGTGTTAGACGCGAATCGTGCTCTGATTCATGCTCTAGGCTGGGAGCGCAAGCTTTTTGCTTTTTCAAACACGGTCTACATCTCTCTGGTGCCGAGTTACAGAACGGTGAAAACAGTGAGTTTGTGTTAGACGCGAATCGTGCTCTGATTCATGCTCTAGGCTGGGAGCGCAAGCTTATTGCTTTTTCAAACACGGTCTACACCTCTCAGGTGCCGAGTTACAGAACGGTGAAAACAGTGAGTTTGTGTTAGACGCGAATCGTGCTCTGATTCATGCTCTAGGCTGGGAGCGCAAGCGTAATGCTTTTTCAAACACGGTCTACACCTCTCAGGTGCCGAGGTACAGGACGGTGAAAACAGTGAGTTTGTGTTAGACGCGAATCGTGCTCTGATTCATGCTCTAGGCTGGGAGCGCAAGCTTATTGCTTTTTCAAACACGGTCTACACCTCTCAGGTGCCGAGTTACAGGACGGTGAAAACAGTGAGTTTGTGTTAGACGCGAATCGTGCTCTGATTCATGCTTTAGGCTGGGAGCGCAAGCTTATTGCTTTTTCAAACACGGTCTACACCTCTCAGGTGCCGAGTTACAGGACGGTGAAAACAGTGAGTTTGTGTTAGACGCGAATCGTGCTCTGATTCATGCTCTAGGCTGGGAGCGCAAGCTTATTGCTTTTTCAAACACGGTCTACACCTCTCAGGTGCCGAGTTACAGGACGGTGAAAACAGTGAGTTTGTGTTAGACGCGAATTGTGCTCTGATTCATGCTCTAGGCTGGGAGCTAAAGCTTATTGCTTTTTCAAACACGGTCTACACCTCTCAGGTGCCGAGTTACAGGACGGTGAAAACAGTGAGTTTGTGTTAGACGCGAATCGTGCTCTGATTCATGCTCTAGGCTGGGAGCGCAAGCTTATTGCTTTTTCAAACACGGTCTACACCTCTCAGGTGCCGAGTTACAGGACGGTGAAAACAGTGAGTTTGTGTTAGACGCGAATCGTGCTTGGATTCATGCTCTAGGCTGGGAGCGCAAGCGTAATGCTTTTTCAAACACGGTCTACACCTCTCAGGTGCCGAGGTACAGGACGGTGAAAACAGTGAGTTTGTGTTAGACGCGAATTCATGCTCTAGGCTGGGAGCTAAAGCTTATTGCTTTTTCAAACACGGTCTACTCCTCTCAGGTGCCGAGTTACAGGACAGTGAAAACAGTGAGTTTGTGTTAGACGCGAATCGTGCTCTGATTCATGCTCTAGGCTGGGAGCGCAAGCTTATTGCTTTTTCAAACACGGTCTACACCTCTCAGGTGCCGAGTTACAGGACGGTGAAAACAGTGAGTTTGTGTTAGACGCGAATCGTGCTCTGATTCATGCTCTAGGCTGGGAGCTAAAGCTTATTGCTTTTTCAAACACGGTCTACTCCTCTCAGGTGCCGAGTTACAGGACGGTGAAAACAGTGAGTTTGTGTTAGACGCGAATCGTGCTCTGATTCATGCTCTAGGCTGGGAGCGCAAGCTTATTGCTTTTTCAAACACGGTCTACACCTCTCAGGTGCCGAGTTACAGGACGGTGAAAACAGTGAGTTTGTGTTAGACGCGAATCGTGCTTGGATTCATGCTCTAGGCTGGGGGCGCAAGCGTAATGCTTTTTCAAACACGGTCTACACCTCTCAGGTGCCGAGGTACAGGACGGTGAAAACAGTGAGTTTGTGTTAGACGCGAATCGTGCTATGATTCATGCTCTAGGCTGGGAGCGCAAGCTTATTGCTTTTTCAAACACGGTCTACACCTCTCAGGTGCCGAGTTACAGGACGGTGAAAACAGTGAGTTTGTGTTAGACGCGAATCGTGCTCTGATTCATGCTCTAGGCTGGGAGCGCAAGCTTATTGCTGTTTCAAACACGGTCTACACCTCTCAGGTGCCGAGTTACAGGACGGTGAAAACAGTGAGTTTGTGTTAGACGCGAATCGTGCTCTGATTCATGCTCTAGGCTGGGAGCGCAAGCTTATTGCTTTTTCAAACACGGTCTACACCTCTCAGGTGCCGAGTTACAGGACGGTGAAAACAGTGAGTTTGTGTTAGACGCGAATTGTGCTCTGATTCATGCTCTAGGCTGGGAGCTAAAGCTTATTGCTTTTTCAAACACGGTCTACACCTCTCAGGTGCCGAGTTACAGGACGGTGAAAACAGTGAGTTTGTGTTAGACGCGAATCGTGCTCTGATTCATGCTCTAGGCTGGGAGCGCAAGCTTATTGCTTTTTCAAACACGGTCTACACCTCTCAGGTGCCGAGTTACAGGACGGTGAAAACAGTGAGTTTGTGTTAGACGCGAATCGTGCTCTGATTCATGCTCTAGGCTGGGAGCGCAAGCTTTTTGCTTTTTCAAACACGGTCTACATCTCTCAGGTGCCGAGGTACAGGACGGTGAAAACAGTGAGTTTGTGTTAGACGCGAATCGTGCTGGGATTGATGCTCTAGGCTGGGAGCGCAAGCGTAATGCTTTTTCAAACACGGTCTACACCTCTCAGGTGCCGAGGTACAGGACGGTGAAAACAGTGAGTTTGTGTTAGACGCGAATCGTGCTCTGATTCATGCTCTAGGCTGGGAGCGCAAGCTTATTGCTTTTTCAAACACGGTCTACACCTCTCAGGTGCCGAGTTACAGGACGGTGAAAACAGTGAGTTTGTGTTAGACGCGAATCGTGCTATGATTCATGCTCTAGGCTGGGAGCGCAAGCGTAATGCTTTTTCAAACACGGTCTACACCTCTCAGGTGCCGAGATACAGGACGGTGAAAACAGTGAGTTTGTGTTAGACGCGAATCGTGCTCTGATTCATGCTCTAGGCTGGGAGCTAAAGCTTATTGCTTTTTCAAACACGGTCTACTCCTCTCAGGTGCCGAGTTACAGGACAGTGAAAATAGTGAGTTTGTGTTAGACGCGAATCGTGCTCTGATTCATGCTCTAGGCTGGGAGCGCAAGCTTATTGCTTTTTCAAACACGGTCTACACCTCTCAGGTGCCGAGTTACAGGACGGTGAAAACAGTGAGTTTGTGTTAGACGCGAATCGTGCTCTGATTCATGCTCTAGGCTGGGAGCGCAAGCTTTTTACTTTTTCAAACACGGTCTACACCTCTCAGGTGCCGAGGTACAGGACGGTGAAAACAGTGAGTTTGTGTTAGACGCGAATCGTGCTGGGATTGATGCTCTAGGCTGGGAACGCAAGCGTAATGCTTTTTCAAACACGGTCTACACCTCTCAGGTGCCGAGTTACAGGACGGTGAAAACAGTGAGTTTGTGTTAGACGCGAATCGTGCTTGGATTCATGCTCTAGGCTGGGAGCGCAAGCGTAATGCTTTTTCAAACACGGTCTACACCTCTCAGGTGCCGAGGTACAGGACGGTGAAAACAGTGAGTTTGTGTTAGACGCGAATTCATGCTCTAGGCTGGGAGCTAAAGCTTATTGCTTTTTCAAACACGGTCTACTCCTCTCAGGTGCCGAGTTACAGGACAGTGAAAACAGTGAGTTTGTGTTAGACGCGAATCGTGCTATGATTCATGCTCTAGGCTGGGAGCGCAAGCTTATTGCTTTTTCAAACACGGTCTACACCTCTCAGGTGCCAAGTTACAGGACGGTGAAAACAGTGAGTTTGTGTTAGACGCGAATCGTGCTCTGATTCATGCTCTAGGCTGGGAGCGCAAGCTTTTTGCTTTTTCAAACACGGTCTACGCCTCTCAGGTGCCGAGGTACAGGACGGTGAAAACAGTGAGTTTGTGTTAGACGCGAATCGTGCTGGTATTGATGCTCTAGGCTGGGAGCGCAAGCGTATTGCTTTTTCAAACACGGTCTACACCTCTCAGGTGCCGAGGTACAGGACGGTGAAAACAGTGAGTTTGTGTTTGACGCGAATCGTGCTCTGATTCATGCTCTAGGCTGGGAGCGCAAGCTTATTGCTTTCTCAAACACGGTCTACATCTTTCAGGTGCCGAGTTACAGGACGGTGAAAACAGTGAGTTTGTGTTAGACGCGAATCGTGCTATGATTCATGCTCTAGGCTGGGAGCTAAAGCTTATTGCTTTTTCAAACACGGTCTACATCTCTCAGGTGCCGAGTTACAGGACGGTGAAAACAGTGAGTTTGTGTTAGACGCGAATCGTGCTCTGATTCATGCTCTAGGCTGGGAGCGCAAGCTTTTTGCTTTTTCAAACACGGTCTACACCTCTCAGGTGCCGAGGTACAGGACGGTGAAAACAGTGAGTTTGTGTTAGACGCGAATCGTGCTCTGATTCATGCTCTAGGCTGGAAGCTAAAGCTTATTGCTTTTTCAAACACGGTCTACTCCTCTCAGGTGCCGAGTTACAGGACGATGAAAACAGTGAGTTTGTGTTAGACGCGAATCGTGCTCTGATTCATGCTCTAGGCTGGGAGCGCAAGCTTATTGCTTTTTCAAACACGGTCTACACCTCTCAGGTGCCGAGTTACAGGACGGTGAAAACAGTGAGTTTGTGTTAGACGCGAATCGTTCTCTGATTCATGCTCTAGGCTGGGAGCTAAAGCTTATTGCTTCTTCAAACACGGTCTACTCCTCTCAGGTGCCGAGTTACAGGACGGTGAAAACAGTGAGTTTGTGTTAGACGCGAATCGTGCTCTGATTCATGCTCTAGGCTGGGAGCGCAAGCTTTTTGCTTTTTCAAACACGGTCTACATCTCTCTGGTGCCGAGTTACAGAACGGTGAAAACAGTGAGTTTGTGTTAGACGCGAATCGTGCTCTGATTCATGCTCTAGGCTGGGAGCGCAAGCGTAATGCTTTTTCAAACACGGTCTACACCTCTCAGGTGCCGAGGTACAGGACGGTGAAAACAGTGAGTTTGTGTTAGACGCGAATCGTGCTCTGATTCATGCTCTAGGCTGGGAGCGCAAGCTTATTGCTTTTTCAAACACGGTCTACACCTCTCAGGTGCCGAGTTACAGGACGGTGAAAACAGTGAGTTTGTGTTAGACGCGAATCGTGCTTGGATTCATGCTCTAGGCTGGGAGCGCAAGCGTAATGCTTTTTCAAACACGGTCTACACCTCTCAGGTGCCGAGGTACAGGACGGTGAAAACAGTGAGTTTGTGTTAGACGCGAATCGTGCTCTGATTCATGCTCTAGGCTGGGAGCGCAAGCTTTTTGCTTTTTCAAACACGGTCTACATCTCTCTGGTGCCGAGTTACAGAACGGTGAAAACAGTGAGTTTGTGTTAGACGCGAATCGTGCTCTGATTCATGCTCTAGGCTGGGAGCGCAAGCTTATTGCTTTTTCAAACACGGTCTACACCTCTCAGGTGCCGAGTTACAGAACGGTGAAAACAGTGAGTTTGTGTTAGACGCGAATCGTGCTCTGATTCATGCTCTAGGCTGGGAGCGCAAGCGTAATGCTTTTTCAAACACGGTCTACACCTCTCAGGTGCCGAGGTACAGGACGGTGAAAACAGTGAGTTTGTGTTAGACGCGAATCGTGCTCTGATTCATGCTCTAGGCTGGGAGCGCAAGCTTATTGCTTTTTCAAACACGGTCTACACCTCTCAGGTGCCGAGTTACAGGACGGTGAAAACAGTGAGTTTGTGTTAGACGCGAATCGTGCTCTGATTCATGCTTTAGGCTGGGAGCGCAAGCTTATTGCTTTTTCAAACACGGTCTACACCTCTCAGGTGCCGAGTTACAGGACGGTGAAAACAGTGAGTTTGTGTTAGACGCGAATCGTGCTCTGATTCATGCTCTAGGCTGGGAGCGCAAGCTTATTGCTTTTTCAAACACGGTCTACACCTCTCAGGTGCCGAGTTACAGGACGGTGAAAACAGTGAGTTTGTGTTAGACGCGAATTGTGCTCTGATTCATGCTCTAGGCTGGGAGCTAAAGCTTATTGCTTTTTCAAACACGGTCTACACCTCTCAGGTGCCGAGTTACAGGACGGTGAAAACAGTGAGTTTGTGTTAGACGCGAATCGTGCTCTGATTCATGCTCTAGGCTGGGAGCGCAAGCTTATTGCTTTTTCAAACACGGTCTACACCTCTCAGGTGCCGAGTTACAGGACGGTGAAAACAGTGAGTTTGTGTTAGACGCGAATCGTGCTTGGATTCATGCTCTAGGCTGGGAGCGCAAGCGTAATGCTTTTTCAAACACGGTCTACACCTCTCAGGTGCCGAGGTACAGGACGGTGAAAACAGTGAGTTTGTGTTAGACGCGAATTCATGCTCTAGGCTGGGAGCTAAAGCTTATTGCTTTTTCAAACACGGTCTACTCCTCTCAGGTGCCGAGTTACAGGACAGTGAAAACAGTGAGTTTGTGTTAGACGCGAATCGTGCTCTGATTCATGCTCTAGGCTGGGAGCGCAAGCTTATTGCTTTTTCAAACACGGTCTACACCTCTCAGGTGCCGAGTTACAGGACGGTGAAAACAGTGAGTTTGTGTTAGACGCGAATCGTGCTCTGATTCATGCTCTAGGCTGGGAGCTAAAGCTTATTGCTTTTTCAAACACGGTCTACTCCTCTCAGGTGCCGAGTTACAGGACGGTGAAAACAGTGAGTTTGTGTTAGACGCGAATCGTGCTCTGATTCATGCTCTAGGCTGGGAGCGCAAGCTTATTGCTTTTTCAAACACGGTCTACACCTCTCAGGTGCCGAGTTACAGGACGGTGAAAACAGTGAGTTTGTGTTAGACGCGAATCGTGCTTGGATTCATGCTCTAGGCTGGGAGCGCAAGCGTAATGCTTTTTCAAACACGGTCTACACCTCTCAGGTGCCGAGGTACAGGACGGTGAAAACAGTGAGTTTGTGTTAGACGCGAATCGTGCTATGATTCATGCTCTAGGCTGGGAGCGCAAGCTTATTGCTTTTTCAAACACGGTCTACACCTCTCAGGTGCCGAGTTACAGGACGGTGAAAACAGTGAGTTTGTGTTAGACGCGAATCGTGCTCTGATTCATGCTCTAGGCTGGGAGCGCAAGCTTATTGCTGTTTCAAACACGGTCTACACCTCTCAGGTGCCGAGTTACAGGACGGTGAAAACAGTGAGTTTGTGTTAGACGCGAATCGTGCTCTGATTCATGCTCTAGGCTGGGAGCGCAAGCTTATTGCTTTTTCAAACACGGTCTACACCTCTCAGGTGCCGAGTTACAGGACGGTGAAAACAGTGAGTTTGTGTTAGACGCGAATTGTGCTCTGATTCATGCTCTAGGCTGGGAGCTAAAGCTTATTGCTTTTTCAAACACGGTCTACACCTCTCAGGTGCCGAGTTACAGGACGGTGAAAACAGTGAGTTTGTGTTAGACGCGAATCGTGCTCTGATTCATGCTCTAGGCTGGGAGCGCAAGCTTATTGCTTTTTCAAACACGGTCTACACCTCTCAGGTGCCGAGTTACAGGACGGTGAAAACAGTGAGTTTGTGTTAGACGCGAATCGTGCTCTGATTCATGCTCTAGGCTGGGAGCGCAAGCTTTTTGCTTTTTCAAACACGGTCTACATCTCTCAGGTGCCGAGGTACAGGACGGTGAAAACAGTGAGTTTGTGTTAGACGCGAATCGTGCTGGGATTGATGCTCTAGGCTGGGAGCGCAAGCGTAATGCTTTTTCAAACACGGTCTACACCTCTCAGGTGCCGAGGTACAGGACGGTGAAAACAGTGAGTTTGTGTTAGACGCGAATCGTGCTCTGATTCATGCTCTAGGCTGGGAGCGCAAGCTTATTGCTTTTTCAAACACGGTCTACACCTCTCAGGTGCCGAGTTACAGGACGGTGAAAACAGTGAGTTTGTGTTAGACGCGAATCGTGCTCTGATTCATGCTCTAGGCTGGGAGCGCAAGCTTTTTGCTTTTTCAAACACGGTCTACATCTCTCAGGTGCCGAGGTACAGGACGGTGAAAACAGTGAGTTTGTGTTAGACGCGAATCGTGCTGGGATTGATGCTCTAGGCTGGGAGCGCAAGCGTAATGCTTTTTCAAACACGGTCTACACCTCTCAGGTGCCGAGGTACAGGACGGTGAAAACAGTGAGTTTGTGTTAGACGCGAATCGTGCTCTGATTCATGCTCTAGGCTGGGAGCGCAAGCTTATTGCTTTTTCAAACACGGTCTACACCTCTCAGGTGCCGAGTTACAGGACGGTGAAAACAGTGAGTTTGTGTTAGACGCGAATCGTGCTATGATTCATGCTCTAGGCTGGGAGCGCAAGCGTAATGCTTTTTCAAACACGGTCTACACCTCTCAGGTGCCGAGATACAGGACGGTGAAAACAGTGAGTTTGTGTTAGACGCGAATCGTGCTCTGATTCATGCTCTAGGCTGGGAGCTAAAGCTTATTGCTTTTTCAAACACGGTCTACTCCTCTCAGGTGCCGAGTTACAGGACAGTGAAAATAGTGAGTTTGTGTTAGACGCGAATCGTGCTCTGATTCATGCTCTAGGCTGGGAGCGCAAGCTTATTGCTTTTTCAAACACGGTCTACACCTCTCAGGTGCCGAGTTACAGGACGGTGAAAACAGTGAGTTTGTGTTAGACGCGAATCGTGCTCTGATTCATGCTCTAGGCTGGGAGCGCAAGCTTTTTACTTTTTCAAACACGGTCTACACCTCTCAGGTGCCGAGGTACAGGACGGTGAAAACAGTGAGTTTGTGTTAGACGCGAATCGTGCTGGGATTGATGCTCTAGGCTGGGAACGCAAGCGTAATGCTTTTTCAAACACGGTCTACACCTCTCAGGTGCCGAGTTACAGGACGGTGAAAACAGTGAGTTTGTGTTAGACGCGAATCGTGCTTGGATTCATGCTCTAGGCTGGGAGCGCAAGCGTAATGCTTTTTCAAACACGGTCTACACCTCTCAGGTGCCGAGGTACAGGACGGTGAAAACAGTGAGTTTGTGTTAGACGCGAATTCATGCTCTAGGCTGGGAGCTAAAGCTTATTGCTTTTTCAAACACGGTCTACTCCTCTCAGGTGCCGAGTTACAGGACAGTGAAAACAGTGAGTTTGTGTTAGACGCGAATCGTGCTATGATTCATGCTCTAGGCTGGGAGCGCAAGCTTATTGCTTTTTCAAACACGGTCTACACCTCTCAGGTGCCAAGTTACAGGACGGTGAAAACAGTGAGTTTGTGTTAGACGCGAATCGTGCTCTGATTCATGCTCTAGGCTGGGAGCGCAAGCTTTTTGCTTTTTCAAACACGGTCTACGCCTCTCAGGTGCCGAGGTACAGGACGGTGAAAACAGTGAGTTTGTGTTAGACGCGAATCGTGCTGGTATTGATGCTCTAGGCTGGGAGCGCAAGCGTATTGCTTTTTCAAACACGGTCTACACCTCTCAGGTGCCGAGGTACAGGACGGTGAAAACAGTGAGTTTGTGTTTGACGCGAATCGTGCTCTGATTCATGCTCTAGGCTGGGAGCGCAAGCTTATTGCTTTCTCAAACACGGTCTACATCTTTCAGGTGCCGAGTTACAGGACGGTGAAAACAGTGAGTTTGTGTTAGACGCGAATCGTGCTATGATTCATGCTCTAGGCTGGGAGCTAAAGCTTATTGCTTTTTCAAACACGGTCTACATCTCTCAGGTGCCGAGTTACAGGACGGTGAAAACAGTGAGTTTGTGTTAGACGCGAATCGTGCTCTGATTCATGCTCTAGGCTGGGAGCGCAAGCTTTTTGCTTTTTCAAACACGGTCTACACCTCTCAGGTGCCGAGGTACAGGACGGTGAAAACAGTGAGTTTGTGTTAGACGCGAATCGTGCTCTGATTCATGCTCTAGGCTGGAAGCTAAAGCTTATTGCTTTTTCAAACACGGTCTACTCCTCTCAGGTGCCGAGTTACAGGACGATGAAAACAGTGAGTTTGTGTTAGACGCGAATCGTGCTCTGATTCATGCTCTAGGCTGGGAGCGCAAGCTTATTGCTTTTTCAAACACGGTCTACACCTCTCAGGTGCCGAGTTACAGGACGGTGAAAACAGTGAGTTTGTGTTAGACGCGAATCGTTCTCTGATTCATGCTCTAGGCTGGGAGCTAAAGCTTATTGCTTCTTCAAACACGGTCTACTCCTCTCAGGTGCCGAGTTACAGGACGGTGAAAACAGTGAGTTTGTGTTAGACGCGAATCGTGCTCTGATTCATGCTCTAGGCTGGGAGCGCAAGCTTTTTGCTTTTTCAAACACGGTCTACATCTCTCTGGTGCCGAGTTACAGAACGGTGAAAACAGTGAGTTTGTGTTAGACGCGAATCGTGCTCTGATTCATGCTCTAGGCTGGGAGCGCAAGCGTAATGCTTTTTCAAACACGGTCTACACCTCTCAGGTGCCGAGGTACAGGACGGTGAAAACAGTGAGTTTGTGTTAGACGCGAATCGTGCTCTGATTCATGCTCTAGGCTGGGAGCGCAAGCTTATTGCTTTTTCAAACACGGTCTACACCTCTCAGGTGCCGAGTTACAGGACGGTGAAAACAGTGAGTTTGTGTTAGACGCGAATCGTGCTTGGATTCATGCTCTAGGCTGGGAGCGCAAGCGTAATGCTTTTTCAAACACGGTCTACACCTCTCAGGTGCCGAGGTACAGGACGGTGAAAACAGTGAGTTTGTGTTAGACGCGAATCGTGCTCTGATTCATGCTCTAGGCTGGGAGCGCAAGCTTTTTGCTTTTTCAAACACGGTCTACATCTCTCTGGTGCCGAGTTACAGAACGGTGAAAACAGTGAGTTTGTGTTAGACGCGAATCGTGCTCTGATTCATGCTCTAGGCTGGGAGCGCAAGCTTATTGCTTTTTCAAACACGGTCTACACCTCTCAGGTGCCGAGTTACAGAACGGTGAAAACAGTGAGTTTGTGTTAGACGCGAATCGTGCTCTGATTCATGCTCTAGGCTGGGAGCGCAAGCGTAATGCTTTTTCAAACACGGTCTACACCTCTCAGGTGCCGAGGTACAGGACGGTGAAAACAGTGAGTTTGTGTTAGACGCGAATCGTGCTCTGATTCATGCTCTAGGCTGGGAGCGCAAGCTTATTGCTTTTTCAAACACGGTCTACACCTCTCAGGTGCCGAGTTACAGGACGGTGAAAACAGTGAGTTTGTGTTAGACGCGAATCGTGCTCTGATTCATGCTTTAGGCTGGGAGCGCAAGCTTATTGCTTTTTCAAACACGGTCTACACCTCTCAGGTGCCGAGTTACAGGACGGTGAAAACAGTGAGTTTGTGTTAGACGCGAATCGTGCTCTGATTCATGCTCTAGGCTGGGAGCGCAAGCTTATTGCTTTTTCAAACACGGTCTACACCTCTCAGGTGCCGAGTTACAGGACGGTGAAAACAGTGAGTTTGTGTTAGACGCGAATTGTGCTCTGATTCATGCTCTAGGCTGGGAGCTAAAGCTTATTGCTTTTTCAAACACGGTCTACACCTCTCAGGTGCCGAGTTACAGGACGGTGAAAACAGTGAGTTTGTGTTAGACGCGAATCGTGCTCTGATTCATGCTCTAGGCTGGGAGCGCAAGCTTATTGCTTTTTCAAACACGGTCTACACCTCTCAGGTGCCGAGTTACAGGACGGTGAAAACAGTGAGTTTGTGTTAGACGCGAATCGTGCTTGGATTCATGCTCTAGGCTGGGAGCGCAAGCGTAATGCTTTTTCAAACACGGTCTACACCTCTCAGGTGCCGAGGTACAGGACGGTGAAAACAGTGAGTTTGTGTTAGACGCGAATTCATGCTCTAGGCTGGGAGCTAAAGCTTATTGCTTTTTCAAACACGGTCTACTCCTCTCAGGTGCCGAGTTACAGGACAGTGAAAACAGTGAGTTTGTGTTAGACGCGAATCGTGCTCTGATTCATGCTCTAGGCTGGGAGCGCAAGCTTATTGCTTTTTCAAACACGGTCTACACCTCTCAGGTGCCGAGTTACAGGACGGTGAAAACAGTGAGTTTGTGTTAGACGCGAATCGTGCTCTGATTCATGCTCTAGGCTGGGAGCTAAAGCTTATTGCTTTTTCAAACACGGTCTACTCCTCTCAGGTGCCGAGTTACAGGACGGTGAAAACAGTGAGTTTGTGTTAGACGCGAATCGTGCTCTGATTCATGCTCTAGGCTGGGAGCGCAAGCTTATTGCTTTTTCAAACACGGTCTACACCTCTCAGGTGCCGAGTTACAGGACGGTGAAAACAGTGAGTTTGTGTTAGACGCGAATCGTGCTTGGATTCATGCTCTAGGCTGGGAGCGCAAGCGTAATGCTTTTTCAAACACGGTCTACACCTCTCAGGTGCCGAGGTACAGGACGGTGAAAACAGTGAGTTTGTGTTAGACGCGAATCGTGCTCTGATTCATGCTCTAGGCTGGAAGCTAAAGCTTATTGCTTTTTCAAACACGGTCTACTCCTCTCAGGTGCCGAGTTACAGGACGATGAAAACAGTGAGTTTGTGTTAGACGCGAATCGTGCTCTGATTCATGCTCTAGGCTGGGAGCGCAAGCTTATTGCTTTTTCAAACACGGTCTACACCTCTCAGGTGCCGAGTTACAGGACGGTGAAAACAGTGAGTTTGTGTTAGACGCGAATCGTTCTCTGATTCATGCTCTAGGCTGGGAGCTAAAGCTTATTGCTTCTTCAAACACGGTCTACTCCTCTCAGGTGCCGAGTTACAGGACGGTGAAAACAGTGAGTTTGTGTTAGACGCGAATCGTGCTCTGATTCATGCTCTAGGCTGGGAGCGCAAGCTTTTTGCTTTTTCAAACACGGTCTACATCTCTCTGGTGCCGAGTTACAGAACGGTGAAAACAGTGAGTTTGTGTTAGACGCGAATCGTGCTCTGATTCATGCTCTAGGCTGGGAGCGCAAGCGTAATGCTTTTTCAAACACGGTCTACACCTCTCAGGTGCCGAGGTACAGGACGGTGAAAACAGTGAGTTTGTGTTAGACGCGAATCGTGCTCTGATTCATGCTCTAGGCTGGGAGCGCAAGCTTATTGCTTTTTCAAACACGGTCTACACCTCTCAGGTGCCGAGTTACAGGACGGTGAAAACAGTGAGTTTGTGTTAGACGCGAATCGTGCTTGGATTCATGCTCTAGGCTGGGAGCGCAAGCGTAATGCTTTTTCAAACACGGTCTACACCTCTCAGGTGCCGAGGTACAGGACGGTGAAAACAGTGAGTTTGTGTTAGACGCGAATCGTGCTCTGATTCATGCTCTAGGCTGGGAGCGCAAGCTTTTTGCTTTTTCAAACACGGTCTACATCTCTCTGGTGCCGAGTTACAGAACGGTGAAAACAGTGAGTTTGTGTTAGACGCGAATCGTGCTCTGATTCATGCTCTAGGCTGGGAGCGCAAGCTTATTGCTTTTTCAAACACGGTCTACACCTCTCAGGTGCCGAGTTACAGAACGGTGAAAACAGTGAGTTTGTGTTAGACGCGAATCGTGCTCTGATTCATGCTCTAGGCTGGGAGCGCAAGCGTAATGCTTTTTCAAACACGGTCTACACCTCTCAGGTGCCGAGGTACAGGACGGTGAAAACAGTGAGTTTGTGTTAGACGCGAATCGTGCTCTGATTCATGCTCTAGGCTGGGAGCGCAAGCTTATTGCTTTTTCAAACACGGTCTACACCTCTCAGGTGCCGAGTTACAGGACGGTGAAAACAGTGAGTTTGTGTTAGACGCGAATCGTGCTCTGATTCATGCTTTAGGCTGGGAGCGCAAGCTTATTGCTTTTTCAAACACGGTCTACACCTCTCAGGTGCCGAGTTACAGGACGGTGAAAACAGTGAGTTTGTGTTAGACGCGAATCGTGCTCTGATTCATGCTCTAGGCTGGGAGCGCAAGCTTATTGCTTTTTCAAACACGGTCTACACCTCTCAGGTGCCGAGTTACAGGACGGTGAAAACAGTGAGTTTGTGTTAGACGCGAATTGTGCTCTGATTCATGCTCTAGGCTGGGAGCTAAAGCTTATTGCTTTTTCAAACACGGTCTACACCTCTCAGGTGCCGAGTTACAGGACGGTGAAAACAGTGAGTTTGTGTTAGACGCGAATCGTGCTCTGATTCATGCTCTAGGCTGGGAGCGCAAGCTTATTGCTTTTTCAAACACGGTCTACACCTCTCAGGTGCCGAGTTACAGGACGGTGAAAACAGTGAGTTTGTGTTAGACGCGAATCGTGCTTGGATTCATGCTCTAGGCTGGGAGCGCAAGCGTAATGCTTTTTCAAACACGGTCTACACCTCTCAGGTGCCGAGGTACAGGACGGTGAAAACAGTGAGTTTGTGTTAGACGCGAATTCATGCTCTAGGCTGGGAGCTAAAGCTTATTGCTTTTTCAAACACGGTCTACTCCTCTCAGGTGCCGAGTTACAGGACAGTGAAAACAGTGAGTTTGTGTTAGACGCGAATCGTGCTCTGATTCATGCTCTAGGCTGGGAGCGCAAGCTTATTGCTTTTTCAAACACGGTCTACACCTCTCAGGTGCCGAGTTACAGGACGGTGAAAACAGTGAGTTTGTGTTAGACGCGAATCGTGCTCTGATTCATGCTCTAGGCTGGGAGCTAAAGCTTATTGCTTTTTCAAACACGGTCTACTCCTCTCAGGTGCCGAGTTACAGGACGGTGAAAACAGTGAGTTTGTGTTAGACGCGAATCGTGCTCTGATTCATGCTCTAGGCTGGGAGCGCAAGCTTATTGCTTTTTCAAACACGGTCTACACCTCTCAGGTGCCGAGTTACAGGACGGTGAAAACAGTGAGTTTGTGTTAGACGCGAATCGTGCTTGGATTCATGCTCTAGGCTGGGAGCGCAAGCGTAATGCTTTTTCAAACACGGTCTACACCTCTCAGGTGCCGAGGTACAGGACGGTGAAAACAGTGAGTTTGTGTTAGACGCGAATCGTGCTATGATTCATGCTCTAGGCTGGGAGCGCAAGCTTATTGCTTTTTCAAACACGGTCTACACCTCTCAGGTGCCGAGTTACAGGACGGTGAAAACAGTGAGTTTGTGTTAGACGCGAATCGTGCTCTGATTCATGCTCTAGGCTGGGAGCGCAAGCTTATTGCTGTTTCAAACACGGTCTACACCTCTCAGGTGCCGAGTTACAGGACGGTGAAAACAGTGAGTTTGTGTTAGACGCGAATCGTGCTCTGATTCATGCTCTAGGCTGGGAGCGCAAGCTTATTGCTTTTTCAAACACGGTCTACACCTCTCAGGTGCCGAGTTACAGGACGGTGAAAACAGTGAGTTTGTGTTAGACGCGAATTGTGCTCTGATTCATGCTCTAGGCTGGGAGCTAAAGCTTATTGCTTTTTCAAACACGGTCTACACCTCTCAGGTGCCGAGTTACAGGACGGTGAAAACAGTGAGTTTGTGTTAGACGCGAATCGTGCTCTGATTCATGCTCTAGGCTGGGAGCGCAAGCTTATTGCTTTTTCAAACACGGTCTACACCTCTCAGGTGCCGAGTTACAGGACGGTGAAAACAGTGAGTTTGTGTTAGACGCGAATCGTGCTCTGATTCATGCTCTAGGCTGGGAGCGCAAGCTTTTTGCTTTTTCAAACACGGTCTACATCTCTCAGGTGCCGAGGTACAGGACGGTGAAAACAGTGAGTTTGTGTTAGACGCGAATCGTGCTGGGATTGATGCTCTAGGCTGGGAGCGCAAGCGTAATGCTTTTTCAAACACGGTCTACACCTCTCAGGTGCCGAGGTACAGGACGGTGAAAACAGTGAGTTTGTGTTAGACGCGAATCGTGCTCTGATTCATGCTCTAGGCTGGGAGCGCAAGCTTATTGCTTTTTCAAACACGGTCTACACCTCTCAGGTGCCGAGTTACAGGACGGTGAAAACAGTGAGTTTGTGTTAGACGCGAATCGTGCTCTGATTCATGCTCTAGGCTGGGAGCGCAAGCTTTTTGCTTTTTCAAACACGGTCTACATCTCTCAGGTGCCGAGGTACAGGACGGTGAAAACAGTGAGTTTGTGTTAGACGCGAATCGTGCTGGGATTGATGCTCTAGGCTGGGAGCGCAAGCGTAATGCTTTTTCAAACACGGTCTACACCTCTCAGGTGCCGAGGTACAGGACGGTGAAAACAGTGAGTTTGTGTTAGACGCGAATCGTGCTCTGATTCATGCTCTAGGCTGGGAGCGCAAGCTTATTGCTTTTTCAAACACGGTCTACACCTCTCAGGTGCCGAGTTACAGGACGGTGAAAACAGTGAGTTTGTGTTAGACGCGAATCGTGCTATGATTCATGCTCTAGGCTGGGAGCGCAAGCGTAATGCTTTTTCAAACACGGTCTACACCTCTCAGGTGCCGAGATACAGGACGGTGAAAACAGTGAGTTTGTGTTAGACGCGAATCGTGCTCTGATTCATGCTCTAGGCTGGGAGCTAAAGCTTATTGCTTTTTCAAACACGGTCTACTCCTCTCAGGTGCCGAGTTACAGGACAGTGAAAATAGTGAGTTTGTGTTAGACGCGAATCGTGCTCTGATTCATGCTCTAGGCTGGGAGCGCAAGCTTATTGCTTTTTCAAACACGGTCTACACCTCTCAGGTGCCGAGTTACAGGACGGTGAAAACAGTGAGTTTGTGTTAGACGCGAATCGTGCTCTGATTCATGCTCTAGGCTGGGAGCGCAAGCTTTTTACTTTTTCAAACACGGTCTACACCTCTCAGGTGCCGAGGTACAGGACGGTGAAAACAGTGAGTTTGTGTTAGACGCGAATCGTGCTGGGATTGATGCTCTAGGCTGGGAACGCAAGCGTAATGCTTTTTCAAACACGGTCTACACCTCTCAGGTGCCGAGTTACAGGACGGTGAAAACAGTGAGTTTGTGTTAGACGCGAATCGTGCTTGGATTCATGCTCTAGGCTGGGAGCGCAAGCGTAATGCTTTTTCAAACACGGTCTACACCTCTCAGGTGCCGAGGTACAGGACGGTGAAAACAGTGAGTTTGTGTTAGACGCGAATTCATGCTCTAGGCTGGGAGCTAAAGCTTATTGCTTTTTCAAACACGGTCTACTCCTCTCAGGTGCCGAGTTACAGGACAGTGAAAACAGTGAGTTTGTGTTAGACGCGAATCGTGCTATGATTCATGCTCTAGGCTGGGAGCGCAAGCTTATTGCTTTTTCAAACACGGTCTACACCTCTCAGGTGCCAAGTTACAGGACGGTGAAAACAGTGAGTTTGTGTTAGACGCGAATCGTGCTCTGATTCATGCTCTAGGCTGGGAGCGCAAGCTTTTTGCTTTTTCAAACACGGTCTACACCTCTCAGGTGCCGAGGTACAGGACGGTGAAAACAGTGAGTTTGTGTTAGACGCGATTCGTGCTCTGATTCATGCTCTAGGCTGGAAGCTAAAGCTTATTGCTTTTTCAAACACGGTCTACACCTCTCAGGTGCCGAGTTACAGGACGGTGAAAACAGTGAGTTTGTGTTAGACGCGAATCGTGCTCTGATTCATGCTCTAGGCTGGGAGCTAAAGCTTATTGGTTTTTCAAACACGGTCTACTCCTCTCAGGTGCCGAGTTACAGGACGATGAAAACAGTGAGTTTGTGTTAGACGCGAATCGTGCTCTGATTCATGCTCTAGGCTGGGAGCGCAAGCTTATTGCTTTTTCAAACACGGTCTACACCTCTCAGGTGCCGAGTTACAGGACGGTGAAAACAGTGAGTTTGTGTTAGACGCGAATCGTTCTCTGATTCATGCTCTAGGCTGGGAGCTAAAGCTTATTGCTTCTTCAAACACGGTCTACTCCTCTCAGGTGCCGAGTTACAGGACGGTGAAAACAGTGAGTTTGTGTTAGACGCGAATCGTGCTCTGATTCATGCTCTAGGCTGGGAGCGCAAGCTTATTGCTTTTTCAAACACGGTCTACACCTCTCAGGTGCCGAGTTACAGGACGGTGAAAACAGTGAGTTTGTGTTAGACGCGAATCGTTCTCTGATTCATGCTCTAGGCTGGGAGCTAAAGCTTATTGCTTTTTCAAACACGGTCTACTCCTCTCAGGTGCCGAGTTACAGGACAGTGAAAATAGTGAGTTTGTGTTAGACGCGAATCGTGCTCTGATTCATGCTCTAGGCTGGGAGCGCAAGCTTATTGCTTTTTCAAACACGGTCTACACCTCTCAGGTGCCGAGTTACAGGACGGTGAAAACAGTGAGTTTGTGTTAGACGCGAATCGTGCTCTGATTCATGCTCTAGGCTGGGAGCGCAAGCTTTTTGCTTTTTCAAACACGGTCTACACCTCTCAGGTGCCGAGGTACAGGACGGTGAAAACAGTGAGTTTGTGTTAGACGCGAATCGTGCTGGGATTGATGCTCTAGGCTGGGAACGCAAGCGTAATGCTTTTTCAAACACGGTCTACACCTCTCAGGTGCCGAGTTACAGGACGGTGAAAACAGTGAGTTTGTGTTAGACGCGAATCGTGCTTGGATTCATGCTCTAGGCTGGGAGCGCAAGCGTAATGCTTTTTCAAACACGGTCTACACCTCTCAGGTGCCGAGGTACAGGACGGTGAAAACAGTGAGTTTGTGTTAGACGCGAATTCATGCTCTAGGCTGGGAGCTAAAGCTTATTGCTTTTTCAAACACGGTCTACTCCTCTCAGGTGCCGAGTTACAGGACAGTGAAAACAGTGAGTTTGTGTTAGACGCGAATCGTGCTATGATTCATGCTCTAGGCTGGGAGCGCAAGCTTATTGCTTTTTCAAACACGGTCTACACCTCTCAGGTGCCAAGTTACAGGACGGTGAAAACAGTGAGTTTGTGTTAGACGCGAATCGTGCTCTGATTCATGCTCTAGGCTGGGAGCGCAAGCTTTTTGCTTTTTCAAACACGGTCTACACCTCTCAGGTGCCGAGGTACAGGACGGTGAAAACAGTGAGTTTGTGTTAGACGCGAATCGTGCTGGTATTGATGCTCTAGGCTGGGAGCGCAAGCGTAATGCTTTTTCAAACACGGTCTACACCTCTCAGGTGCCGAGGTACAGGACGGTGAAAACAGTGAGTTTGTGTTTGACGCGAATCGTGCTCTGATTCATGCTCTAGGCTGGGAGCGCAAGCTTATTGCTTTCTCAAACACGGTCTACATCTTTCAGGTGCCGAGTTACAGGACGGTGAAAACAGTGAGTTTGTGTTAGACGCGAATCGTGCTATGATTCATGCTCTAGGCTGGGAGCTAAAGCTTATTGCTTTTTCAAACACGGTCTACATCTCTCAGGTGCCGAGTTACAGGACGGTGAAAACAGTGAGTTTGTGTTAGACGCGAATCGTGCTCTGATTCATGCTCTAGGCTGGGAGCGCAAGCTTTTTGCTTTTTCAAACACGGTCTACACCTCTCAGGTGCCGAGGTACAGGACGGTGAAAACAGTGAGTTTGTGTTAGACGCGAATCGTGCTCTGATTCATGCTCTAGGCTGGAAGCTAAAGCTTATTGCTTTTTCAAACACGGTCTACACCTCTCAGGTGCCGAGTTACAGGACGGTGAAAACAGTGAGTTTGTGTTAGACGCGAATCGTGCTCTGATTCATGCTCTAGGCTGGGAGCTAAAGCTTATTGGTTTTTCAAACACGGTCTACTCCTCTCAGGTGCCGAGTTACAGGACGATGAAAACAGTGAGTTTGTGTTAGACGCGAATCGTGCTCTGATTCATGCTCTAGGCTGGGAGCGCAAGCTTATTGCTTTTTCAAACACGGTCTACACCTCTCAGGTGCCGAGTTACAGGACGGTGAAAACAGTGAGTTTGTGTTAGACGCGAATCGTTCTCTGATTCATGCTCTAGGCTGGGAGCTAAAGCTTATTGCTTCTTCAAACACGGTCTACTCCTCTCAGGTGCCGAGTTACAGGACGGTGAAAACAGTGAGTTTGTGTTAGACGCGAATCGTGCTCTGATTCATGCTCTAGGCTGGGAGCGCAAGCTTTTTGCTTTTTCAAACACGGTCTACATCTCTCTGGTGCCGAGTTACAGAACGGTGAAAACAGTGAGTTTGTGTAAGACGCAAATCGTGCTCTGATTCATGCTCTAGGCTGGGAGCGCAAGCGTAATGCTTTTTCAAACACGGTCTACACCTCTCAGGTGCCGAGGTACAGGACGGTGAAAACAGTGAGTTTGTGTTAGACGCGAATTCATGCTCTAGGCTGGGAGCTAAAGCTTATTGCTTTTTCAAACACGGTCTACTCCTCTCAGGTGCCGAGTTACAGGACAGTGAAAACAGTGAGTTTGTGTTAGACGCGAATCGTGCTATGATTCATGCTCTAGGCTGGGAGCGCAAGCTTATTGCTTTTTCAAACACGGTCTACACCTCTCAGGTGCCAAGTTACAGGACGGTGAAAACAGTGAGTTTGTGTTAGACGCGAATCGTGCTCTGATTCATGCTCTAGGCTGGGAGCGCAAGCTTTTTGCTTTTTCAAACACGGTCTACACCTCTCAGGTGCCGAGGTACAGGACGGTGAAAACAGTGAGTTTGTGTTAGACGCGAATCGTGCTGGTATTGATGCTCTAGGCTGGGAGCGCAAGCGTAATGCTTTTTCAAACACGGTCTACACCTCTCAGGTGCCGAGGTACAGGACGGTGAAAACAGTGAGTTTGTGTTAGACGCGAATCGTGCTCTGATTCATGCTCTAGGCTGGGAGCGCAAGCTTTTTGCTTTTTCAAACACGGTCTACATCTCTCTGGTGCCGAGTTACAGAACGGTGAAAACAGTGAGTTTGTGTTAGACGCGAATCGTGCTCTGATTCATGCTCTAGGCTGGGAGCGCAAGCTTATTGCTTTTTCAAACACGGTCTACACCTCTCAGGTGCCGAGTTACAGAACGGTGAAAACAGTGAGTTTGTGTTAGACGCGAATCGTGCTCTGATTCATGCTCTAGGCTGGGAGCGCAAGCGTAATGCTTTTTCAAACACGGTCTACACCTCTCAGGTGCCGAGGTACAGGACGGTGAAAACAGTGAGTTTGTGTTAGACGCGAATCGTGCTCTGATTCATGCTCTAGGCTGGGAGCGCAAGCTTATTGCTTTTTCAAACACGGTCTACACCTCTCAGGTGCCGAGTTACAGGACGGTGAAAACAGTGAGTTTGTGTTAGACGCGAATCGTGCTCTGATTCATGCTTTAGGCTGGGAGCGCAAGCTTATTGCTTTTTCAAACACGGTCTACACCTCTCAGGTGCCGAGTTACAGGACGGTGAAAACAGTGAGTTTGTGTTAGACGCGAATCGTGCTCTGATTCATGCTCTAGGCTGGGAGCGCAAGCTTATTGCTTTTTCAAACACGGTCTACACCTCTCAGGTGCCGAGTTACAGGACGGTGAAAACAGTGAGTTTGTGTTAGACGCGAATTGTGCTCTGATTCATGCTCTAGGCTGGGAGCTAAAGCTTATTGCTTTTTCAAACACGGTCTACACCTCTCAGGTGCCGAGTTACAGGACGGTGAAAACAGTGAGTTTGTGTTAGACGCGAATCGTGCTCTGATTCATGCTCTAGGCTGGGAGCGCAAGCTTATTGCTTTTTCAAACACGGTCTACACCTCTCAGGTGCCGAGTTACAGGACGGTGAAAACAGTGAGTTTGTGTTAGACGCGAATCGTGCTTGGATTCATGCTCTAGGCTGGGAGCGCAAGCGTAATGCTTTTTCAAACACGGTCTACACCTCTCAGGTGCCGAGGTACAGGACGGTGAAAACAGTGAGTTTGTGTTAGACGCGAATTCATGCTCTAGGCTGGGAGCTAAAGCTTATTGCTTTTTCAAACACGGTCTACTCCTCTCAGGTGCCGAGTTACAGGACAGTGAAAACAGTGAGTTTGTGTTAGACGCGAATCGTGCTATGATTCATGCTCTAGGCTGGGAGCGCAAGCTTATTGCTTTTTCAAACACGGTCTACACCTCTCAGGTGCCAAGTTACAGGACGGTGAAAACAGTGAGTTTGTGTTAGACGCGAATCGTGCTCTGATTCATGCTCTAGGCTGGGAGCGCAAGCTTTTTGCTTTTTCAAACACGGTCTACACCTCTCAGGTGCCGAGGTACAGGACGGTGAAAACAGTGAGTTTGTGTTAGACGCGAATCGTGCTGGTATTGATGCTCTAGGCTGGGAGCGCAAGCGTAATGCTTTTTCAAACACGGTCTACACCTCTCAGGTGCCGAGGTACAGGACGGTGAAAACAGTGAGTTTGTGTTAGACGCGAATCGTGCTCTGATTCATGCTCTAGGCTGGGAGCGCAAGCTTTTTGCTTTTTCAAACACGGTCTACATCTCTCTGGTGCCGAGTTACAGAACGGTGAAAACAGTGAGTTTGTGTTAGACGCGAATCGTGCTCTGATTCATGCTCTAGGCTGGGAGCGCAAGCTTATTGCTTTTTCAAACACGGTCTACACCTCTCAGGTGCCGAGTTACAGAACGGTGAAAACAGTGAGTTTGTGTTAGACGCGAATCGTGCTCTGATTCATGCTCTAGGCTGGGAGCGCAAGCGTAATGCTTTTTCAAACACGGTCTACACCTCTCAGGTGCCGAGGTACAGGACGGTGAAAACAGTGAGTTTGTGTTAGACGCGAATCGTGCTCTGATTCATGCTCTAGGCTGGGAGCGCAAGCTTATTGCTTTTTCAAACACGGTCTACACCTCTCAGGTGCCGAGTTACAGGACGGTGAAAACAGTGAGTTTGTGTTAGACGCGAATCGTGCTCTGATTCATGCTTTAGGCTGGGAGCGCAAGCTTATTGCTTTTTCAAACACGGTCTACACCTCTCAGGTGCCGAGTTACAGGACGGTGAAAACAGTGAGTTTGTGTTAGACGCGAATCGTGCTCTGATTCATGCTCTAGGCTGGGAGCGCAAGCTTATTGCTTTTTCAAACACGGTCTACACCTCTCAGGTGCCGAGTTACAGGACGGTGAAAACAGTGAGTTTGTGTTAGACGCGAATTGTGCTCTGATTCATGCTCTAGGCTGGGAGCTAAAGCTTATTGCTTTTTCAAACACGGTCTACACCTCTCAGGTGCCGAGTTACAGGACGGTGAAAACAGTGAGTTTGTGTTAGACGCGAATCGTGCTCTGATTCATGCTCTAGGCTGGGAGCGCAAGCTTATTGCTTTTTCAAACACGGTCTACACCTCTCAGGTGCCGAGTTACAGGACGGTGAAAACAGTGAGTTTGTGTTAGACGCGAATCGTGCTTGGATTCATGCTCTAGGCTGGGAGCGCAAGCGTAATGCTTTTTCAAACACGGTCTACACCTCTCAGGTGCCGAGGTACAGGACGGTGAAAACAGTGAGTTTGTGTTAGACGCGAATTCATGCTCTAGGCTGGGAGCTAAAGCTTATTGCTTTTTCAAACACGGTCTACTCCTCTCAGGTGCCGAGTTACAGGACAGTGAAAACAGTGAGTTTGTGTTAGACGCGAATCGTGCTCTGATTCATGCTCTAGGCTGGGAGCGCAAGCTTATTGCTTTTTCAAACACGGTCTACACCTCTCAGGTGCCGAGTTACAGGACGGTGAAAACAGTGAGTTTGTGTTAGACGCGAATCGTGCTCTGATTCATGCTCTAGGCTGGGAGCTAAAGCTTATTGCTTTTTCAAACACGGTCTACTCCTCTCAGGTGCCGAGTTACAGGACGGTGAAAACAGTGAGTTTGTGTTAGACGCGAATCGTGCTCTGATTCATGCTCTAGGCTGGGAGCGCAAGCTTATTGCTTTTTCAAACACGGTCTACACCTCTCAGGTGCCGAGTTACAGGACGGTGAAAACAGTGAGTTTGTGTTAGACGCGAATCGTGCTTGGATTCATGCTCTAGGCTGGGAGCGCAAGCGTAATGCTTTTTCAAACACGGTCTACACCTCTCAGGTGCCGAGGTACAGGACGGTGAAAACAGTGAGTTTGTGTTAGACGCGAATCGTGCTATGATTCATGCTCTAGGCTGGGAGCGCAAGCTTATTGCTTTTTCAAACACGGTCTACACCTCTCAGGTGCCGAGTTACAGGACGGTGAAAACAGTGAGTTTGTGTTAGACGCGAATCGTGCTCTGATTCATGCTCTAGGCTGGGAGCGCAAGCTTATTGCTGTTTCAAACACGGTCTACACCTCTCAGGTGCCGAGTTACAGGACGGTGAAAACAGTGAGTTTGTGTTAGACGCGAATCGTGCTCTGATTCATGCTCTAGGCTGGGAGCGCAAGCTTATTGCTTTTTCAAACACGGTCTACACCTCTCAGGTGCCGAGTTACAGGACGGTGAAAACAGTGAGTTTGTGTTAGACGCGAATTGTGCTCTGATTCATGCTCTAGGCTGGGAGCTAAAGCTTATTGCTTTTTCAAACACGGTCTACACCTCTCAGGTGCCGAGTTACAGGACGGTGAAAACAGTGAGTTTGTGTTAGACGCGAATCGTGCTCTGATTCATGCTCTAGGCTGGGAGCGCAAGCTTATTGCTTTTTCAAACACGGTCTACACCTCTCAGGTGCCGAGTTACAGGACGGTGAAAACAGTGAGTTTGTGTTAGACGCGAATCGTGCTCTGATTCATGCTCTAGGCTGGGAGCGCAAGCTTTTTGCTTTTTCAAACACGGTCTACATCTCTCAGGTGCCGAGGTACAGGACGGTGAAAACAGTGAGTTTGTGTTAGACGCGAATCGTGCTGGGATTGATGCTCTAGGCTGGGAGCGCAAGCGTAATGCTTTTTCAAACACGGTCTACACCTCTCAGGTGCCGAGGTACAGGACGGTGAAAACAGTGAGTTTGTGTTAGACGCGAATCGTGCTCTGATTCATGCTCTAGGCTGGGAGCGCAAGCTTATTGCTTTTTCAAACACGGTCTACACCTCTCAGGTGCCGAGTTACAGGACGGTGAAAACAGTGAGTTTGTGTTAGACGCGAATCGTGCTATGATTCATGCTCTAGGCTGGGAGCGCAAGCGTAATGCTTTTTCAAACACGGTCTACACCTCTCAGGTGCCGAGATACAGGACGGTGAAAACAGTGAGTTTGTGTTAGACGCGAATCGTGCTCTGATTCATGCTCTAGGCTGGGAGCTAAAGCTTATTGCTTTTTCAAACACGGTCTACTCCTCTCAGGTGCCGAGTTACAGGACAGTGAAAATAGTGAGTTTGTGTTAGACGCGAATCGTGCTCTGATTCATGCTCTAGGCTGGGAGCGCAAGCTTATTGCTTTTTCAAACACGGTCTACACCTCTCAGGTGCCGAGTTACAGGACGGTGAAAACAGTGAGTTTGTGTTAGACGCGAATCGTGCTCTGATTCATGCTCTAGGCTGGGAGCGCAAGCTTTTTGCTTTTTCAAACACGGTCTACACCTCTCAGGTGCCGAGGTACAGGACGGTGAAAACAGTGAGTTTGTGTTAGACGCGAATCGTGCTGGGATTGATGCTCTAGGCTGGGAACGCAAGCGTAATGCTTTTTCAAACACGGTCTACACCTCTCAGGTGCCGAGTTACAGGACGGTGAAAACAGTGAGTTTGTGTTAGACGCGAATCGTGCTTGGATTCATGCTCTAGGCTGGGAGCGCAAGCGTAATGCTTTTTCAAACACGGTCTACACCTCTCAGGTGCCGAGGTACAGGACGGTGAAAACAGTGAGTTTGTGTTAGACGCGAATTCATGCTCTAGGCTGGGAGCTAAAGCTTATTGCTTTTTCAAACACGGTCTACTCCTCTCAGGTGCCGAGTTACAGGACAGTGAAAACAGTGAGTTTGTGTTAGACGCGAATCGTGCTATGATTCATGCTCTAGGCTGGGAGCGCAAGCTTATTGCTTTTTCAAACACGGTCTACACCTCTCAGGTGCCAAGTTACAGGACGGTGAAAACAGTGAGTTTGTGTTAGACGCGAATCGTGCTCTGATTCATGCTCTAGGCTGGGAGCGCAAGCTTTTTGCTTTTTCAAACACGGTCTACGCCTCTCAGGTGCCGAGGTACAGGACGGTGAAAACAGTGAGTTTGTGTTAGACGCGAATCGTGCTGGTATTGATGCTCTAGGCTGGGAGCGCAAGCGTATTGCTTTTTCAAACACGGTCTACACCTCTCAGGTGCCGAGGTACAGGACGGTGAAAACAGTGAGTTTGTGTTTGACGCGAATCGTGCTCTGATTCATGCTCTAGGCTGGGAGCGCAAGCTTATTGCTTTCTCAAACACGGTCTACATCTTTCAGGTGCCGAGTTACAGGACGGTGAAAACAGTGAGTTTGTGTTAGACGCGAATCGTGCTATGATTCATGCTCTAGGCTGGGAGCTAAAGCTTATTGCTTTTTCAAACACGGTCTACATCTCTCAGGTGCCGAGTTACAGGACGGTGAAAACAGTGAGTTTGTGTTAGACGCGAATCGTGCTCTGATTCATGCTCTAGGCTGGGAGCGCAAGCTTTTTGCTTTTTCAAACACGGTCTACACCTCTCAGGTGCCGAGGTACAGGACGGTGAAAACAGTGAGTTTGTGTTAGACGCGAATCGTGCTCTGATTCATGCTCTAGGCTGGAAGCTAAAGCTTATTGCTTTTTCAAACACGGTCTACTCCTCTCAGGTGCCGAGTTACAGGACGATGAAAACAGTGAGTTTGTGTTAGACGCGAATCGTGCTCTGATTCATGCTCTAGGCTGGGAGCGCAAGCTTATTGCTTTTTCAAACACGGTCTACACCTCTCAGGTGCCGAGTTACAGGACGGTGAAAACAGTGAGTTTGTGTTAGACGCGAATCGTTCTCTGATTCATGCTCTAGGCTGGGAGCTAAAGCTTATTGCTTCTTCAAACACGGTCTACTCCTCTCAGGTGCCGAGTTACAGGACGGTGAAAACAGTGAGTTTGTGTTAGACGCGAATCGTGCTCTGATTCATGCTCTAGGCTGGGAGCGCAAGCTTTTTGCTTTTTCAAACACGGTCTACATCTCTCTGGTGCCGAGTTACAGAACGGTGAAAACAGTGAGTTTGTGTTAGACGCGAATCGTGCTCTGATTCATGCTCTAGGCTGGGAGCGCAAGCGTAATGCTTTTTCAAACACGGTCTACACCTCTCAGGTGCCGAGGTACAGGACGGTGAAAACAGTGAGTTTGTGTTAGACGCGAATCGTGCTCTGATTCATGCTCTAGGCTGGGAGCGCAAGCTTATTGCTTTTTCAAACACGGTCTACACCTCTCAGGTGCCGAGTTACAGGACGGTGAAAACAGTGAGTTTGTGTTAGACGCGAATCGTGCTTGGATTCATGCTCTAGGCTGGGAGCGCAAGCGTAATGCTTTTTCAAACACGGTCTACACCTCTCAGGTGCCGAGGTACAGGACGGTGAAAACAGTGAGTTTGTGTTAGACGCGAATCGTGCTCTGATTCATGCTCTAGGCTGGGAGCGCAAGCTTTTTGCTTTTTCAAACACGGTCTACATCTCTCTGGTGCCGAGTTACAGAACGGTGAAAACAGTGAGTTTGTGTTAGACGCGAATCGTGCTCTGATTCATGCTCTAGGCTGGGAGCGCAAGCTTATTGCTTTTTCAAACACGGTCTACACCTCTCAGGTGCCGAGTTACAGAACGGTGAAAACAGTGAGTTTGTGTTAGACGCGAATCGTGCTCTGATTCATGCTCTAGGCTGGGAGCGCAAGCGTAATGCTTTTTCAAACACGGTCTACACCTCTCAGGTGCCGAGGTACAGGACGGTGAAAACAGTGAGTTTGTGTTAGACGCGAATCGTGCTCTGATTCATGCTCTAGGCTGGGAGCGCAAGCTTATTGCTTTTTCAAACACGGTCTACACCTCTCAGGTGCCGAGTTACAGGACGGTGAAAACAGTGAGTTTGTGTTAGACGCGAATCGTGCTCTGATTCATGCTTTAGGCTGGGAGCGCAAGCTTATTGCTTTTTCAAACACGGTCTACACCTCTCAGGTGCCGAGTTACAGGACGGTGAAAACAGTGAGTTTGTGTTAGACGCGAATCGTGCTCTGATTCATGCTCTAGGCTGGGAGCGCAAGCTTATTGCTTTTTCAAACACGGTCTACACCTCTCAGGTGCCGAGTTACAGGACGGTGAAAACAGTGAGTTTGTGTTAGACGCGAATTGTGCTCTGATTCATGCTCTAGGCTGGGAGCTAAAGCTTATTGCTTTTTCAAACACGGTCTACACCTCTCAGGTGCCGAGTTACAGGACGGTGAAAACAGTGAGTTTGTGTTAGACGCGAATCGTGCTCTGATTCATGCTCTAGGCTGGGAGCGCAAGCTTATTGCTTTTTCAAACACGGTCTACACCTCTCAGGTGCCGAGTTACAGGACGGTGAAAACAGTGAGTTTGTGTTAGACGCGAATCGTGCTTGGATTCATGCTCTAGGCTGGGAGCGCAAGCGTAATGCTTTTTCAAACACGGTCTACACCTCTCAGGTGCCGAGGTACAGGACGGTGAAAACAGTGAGTTTGTGTTAGACGCGAATTCATGCTCTAGGCTGGGAGCTAAAGCTTATTGCTTTTTCAAACACGGTCTACTCCTCTCAGGTGCCGAGTTACAGGACAGTGAAAACAGTGAGTTTGTGTTAGACGCGAATCGTGCTCTGATTCATGCTCTAGGCTGGGAGCGCAAGCTTATTGCTTTTTCAAACACGGTCTACACCTCTCAGGTGCCGAGTTACAGGACGGTGAAAACAGTGAGTTTGTGTTAGACGCGAATCGTGCTCTGATTCATGCTCTAGGCTGGGAGCTAAAGCTTATTGCTTTTTCAAACACGGTCTACTCCTCTCAGGTGCCGAGTTACAGGACGGTGAAAACAGTGAGTTTGTGTTAGACGCGAATCGTGCTCTGATTCATGCTCTAGGCTGGGAGCGCAAGCTTATTGCTTTTTCAAACACGGTCTACACCTCTCAGGTGCCGAGTTACAGGACGGTGAAAACAGTGAGTTTGTGTTAGACGCGAATCGTGCTTGGATTCATGCTCTAGGCTGGGAGCGCAAGCGTAATGCTTTTTCAAACACGGTCTACACCTCTCAGGTGCCGAGGTACAGGACGGTGAAAACAGTGAGTTTGTGTTAGACGCGAATCGTGCTATGATTCATGCTCTAGGCTGGGAGCGCAAGCTTATTGCTTTTTCAAACACGGTCTACACCTCTCAGGTGCCGAGTTACAGGACGGTGAAAACAGTGAGTTTGTGTTAGACGCGAATCGTGCTCTGATTCATGCTCTAGGCTGGGAGCGCAAGCTTATTGCTGTTTCAAACACGGTCTACACCTCTCAGGTGCCGAGTTACAGGACGGTGAAAACAGTGAGTTTGTGTTAGACGCGAATCGTGCTCTGATTCATGCTCTAGGCTGGGAGCGCAAGCTTATTGCTTTTTCAAACACGGTCTACACCTCTCAGGTGCCGAGTTACAGGACGGTGAAAACAGTGAGTTTGTGTTAGACGCGAATTGTGCTCTGATTCATGCTCTAGGCTGGGAGCTAAAGCTTATTGCTTTTTCAAACACGGTCTACACCTCTCAGGTGCCGAGTTACAGGACGGTGAAAACAGTGAGTTTGTGTTAGACGCGAATCGTGCTCTGATTCATGCTCTAGGCTGGGAGCGCAAGCTTATTGCTTTTTCAAACACGGTCTACACCTCTCAGGTGCCGAGTTACAGGACGGTGAAAACAGTGAGTTTGTGTTAGACGCGAATCGTGCTCTGATTCATGCTCTAGGCTGGGAGCGCAAGCTTTTTGCTTTTTCAAACACGGTCTACATCTCTCAGGTGCCGAGGTACAGGACGGTGAAAACAGTGAGTTTGTGTTAGACGCGAATCGTGCTGGGATTGATGCTCTAGGCTGGGAGCGCAAGCGTAATGCTTTTTCAAACACGGTCTACACCTCTCAGGTGCCGAGGTACAGGACGGTGAAAACAGTGAGTTTGTGTTAGATGCGAATCGTGCTCTGATTCATGCTCTAGGCTGGGAGCGCAAGCTTATTGCTTTTTCAAACACGGTCTACACCTCTCAGGTGCCGAGTTACAGGACGGTGAAAACAGTGAGTTTGTGTTAGACGCGAATCGTGCTATGATTCATGCTCTAGGCTGGGAGCGCAAGCGTAATGCTTTTTCAAACACGGTCTACACCTCTCAGGTGCCGAGATACAGGACGGTGAAAACAGTGAGTTTGTGTTAGACGCGAATCGTGCTCTGATTCATGCTCTAGGCTGGGAGCTAAAGCTTATTGCTTTTTCAAACACGGTCTACTCCTCTCAGGTGCCGAGTTACAGGACAGTGAAAATAGTGAGTTTGTGTTAGACGCGAATCGTGCTCTGATTCATGCTCTAGGCTGGGAGCGCAAGCTTATTGCTTTTTCAAACACGGTCTACACCTCTCAGGTGCCGAGTTACAGGACGGTGAAAACAGTGAGTTTGTGTTAGACGCGAATCGTGCTCTGATTCATGCTCTAGGCTGGGAGCGCAAGCTTTTTGCTTTTTCAAACACGGTCTACACCTCTCAGGTGCCGAGGTACAGGACGGTGAAAACAGTGAGTTTGTGTTAGACGCGAATCGTGCTGGGATTGATGCTCTAGGCTGGGAACGCAAGCGTAATGCTTTTTCAAACACGGTCTACACCTCTCAGGTGCCGAGTTACAGGACGGTGAAAACAGTGAGTTTGTGTTAGACGCGAATCGTGCTTGGATTCATGCTCTAGGCTGGGAGCGCAAGCGTAATGCTTTTTCAAACACGGTCTACACCTCTCAGGTGCCGAGGTACAGGACGGTGAAAACAGTGAGTTTGTGTTAGACGCGAATTCATGCTCTAGGCTGGGAGCTAAAGCTTATTGCTTTTTCAAACACGGTCTACTCCTCTCAGGTGCCGAGTTACAGGACAGTGAAAACAGTGAGTTTGTGTTAGACGCGAATCGTGCTATGATTCATGCTCTAGGCTGGGAGCGCAAGCTTATTGCTTTTTCAAACACGGTCTACACCTCTCAGGTGCCAAGTTACAGGACGGTGAAAACAGTGAGTTTGTGTTAGACGCGAATCGTGCTCTGATTCATGCTCTAGGCTGGGAGCGCAAGCTTTTTGCTTTTTCAAACACGGTCTACGCCTCTCAGGTGCCGAGGTACAGGACGGTGAAAACAGTGAGTTTGTGTTAGACGCGAATCGTGCTGGTATTGATGCTCTAGGCTGGGAGCGCAAGCGTATTGCTTTTTCAAACACGGTCTACACCTCTCAGGTGCCGAGGTACAGGACGGTGAAAACAGTGAGTTTGTGTTTGACGCGAATCGTGCTCTGATTCATGCTCTAGGCTGGGAGCGCAAGCTTATTGCTTTCTCAAACACGGTCTACATCTTTCAGGTGCCGAGTTACAGGACGGTGAAAACAGTGAGTTTGTGTTAGACGCGAATCGTGCTATGATTCATGCTCTAGGCTGGGAGCTAAAGCTTATTGCTTTTTCAAACACGGTCTACATCTCTCAGGTGCCGAGTTACAGGACGGTGAAAACAGTGAGTTTGTGTTAGACGCGAATCGTGCTCTGATTCATGCTCTAGGCTGGGAGCGCAAGCTTTTTGCTTTTTCAAACACGGTCTACACCTCTCAGGTGCCGAGGTACAGGACGGTGAAAACAGTGAGTTTGTGTTAGACGCGAATCGTGCTCTGATTCATGCTCTAGGCTGGAAGCTAAAGCTTATTGCTTTTTCAAACACGGTCTACTCCTCTCAGGTGCCGAGTTACAGGACGATGAAAACAGTGAGTTTGTGTTAGACGCGAATCGTGCTCTGATTCATGCTCTAGGCTGGGAGCGCAAGCTTATTGCTTTTTCAAACACGGTCTACACCTCTCAGGTGCCGAGTTACAGGACGGTGAAAACAGTGAGTTTGTGTTAGACGCGAATCGTTCTCTGATTCATGCTCTAGGCTGGGAGCTAAAGCTTATTGCTTCTTCAAACACGGTCTACTCCTCTCAGGTGCCGAGTTACAGGACGGTGAAAACAGTGAGTTTGTGTTAGACGCGAATCGTGCTCTGATTCATGCTCTAGGCTGGGAGCGCAAGCTTTTTGCTTTTTCAAACACGGTCTACATCTCTCTGGTGCCGAGTTACAGAACGGTGAAAACAGTGAGTTTGTGTTAGACGCGAATCGTGCTCTGATTCATGCTCTAGGCTGGGAGCGCAAGCGTAATGCTTTTTCAAACACGGTCTACACCTCTCAGGTGCCGAGGTACAGGACGGTGAAAACAGTGAGTTTGTGTTAGACGCGAATCGTGCTCTGATTCATGCTCTAGGCTGGGAGCGCAAGCTTATTGCTTTTTCAAACACGGTCTACACCTCTCAGGTGCCGAGTTACAGGACGGTGAAAACAGTGAGTTTGTGTTAGACGCGAATCGTGCTTGGATTCATGCTCTAGGCTGGGAGCGCAAGCGTAATGCTTTTTCAAACACGGTCTACACCTCTCAGGTGCCGAGGTACAGGACGGTGAAAACAGTGAGTTTGTGTTAGACGCGAATCGTGCTCTGATTCATGCTCTAGGCTGGGAGCGCAAGCTTATTGCTTTTTCAAACACGGTCTACACCTCTCAGGTGCCGAGTTACAGGACGGTGAAAACAGTGAGTTTGTGTTAGACGCGAATTGTGCTCTGATTCATGCTCTAGGCTGGGAGCTAAAGCTTATTGCTTTTTCAAACACGGTCTACACCTCTCAGGTGCCGAGTTACAGGACGGTGAAAACAGTGAGTTTGTGTTAGACGCGAATCGTGCTCTGATTCATGCTCTAGGCTGGGAGCGCAAGCTTATTGCTTTTTCAAACACGGTCTACACCTCTCAGGTGCCGAGTTACAGGACGGTGAAAACAGTGAGTTTGTGTTAGACGCGAATCGTGCTCTGATTCATGCTCTAGGCTGGGAGCGCAAGCTTTTTGCTTTTTCAAACACGGTCTACATCTCTCAGGTGCCGAGGTACAGGACGGTGAAAACAGTGAGTTTGTGTTAGACGCGAATCGTGCTGGGATTGATGCTCTAGGCTGGGAGCGCAAGCGTAATGCTTTTTCAAACACGGTCTACACCTCTCAGGTGCCGAGGTACAGGACGGTGAAAACAGTGAGTTTGTGTTAGACGCGAATCGTGCTCTGATTCATGCTCTAGGCTGGGAGCGCAAGCTTATTGCTTTTTCAAACACGGTCTACACCTCTCAGGTGCCGAGTTACAGGACGGTGAAAACAGTGAGTTTGTGTTAGACGCGAATCGTGCTATGATTCATGCTCTAGGCTGGGAGCGCAAGCGTAATGCTTTTTCAAACACGGTCTACACCTCTCAGGTGCCGAGATACAGGACGGTGAAAACAGTGAGTTTGTGTTAGACGCGAATCGTGCTCTGATTCATGCTCTAGGCTGGGAGCTAAAGCTTATTGCTTTTTCAAACACGGTCTACTCCTCTCAGGTGCCGAGTTACAGGACAGTGAAAATAGTGAGTTTGTGTTAGACGCGAATCGTGCTCTGATTCATGCTCTAGGCTGGGAGCGCAAGCTTATTGCTTTTTCAAACACGGTCTACACCTCTCAGGTGCCGAGTTACAGGACGGTGAAAACAGTGAGTTTGTGTTAGACGCGAATCGTGCTCTGATTCATGCTCTAGGCTGGGAGCGCAAGCTTTTTGCTTTTTCAAACACGGTCTACACCTCTCAGGTGCCGAGGTACAGGACGGTGAAAACAGTGAGTTTGTGTTAGACGCGAATCGTGCTGGGATTGATGCTCTAGGCTGGGAACGCAAGCGTAATGCTTTTTCAAACACGGTCTACACCTCTCAGGTGCCGAGTTACAGGACGGTGAAAACAGTGAGTTTGTGTTAGACGCGAATCGTGCTTGGATTCATGCTCTAGGCTGGGAGCGCAAGCGTAATGCTTTTTCAAACACGGTCTACACCTCTCAGGTGCCGAGGTACAGGACGGTGAAAACAGTGAGTTTGTGTTAGACGCGAATTCATGCTCTAGGCTGGGAGCTAAAGCTTATTGCTTTTTCAAACACGGTCTACTCCTCTCAGGTGCCGAGTTACAGGACAGTGAAAACAGTGAGTTTGTGTTAGACGCGAATCGTGCTATGATTCATGCTCTAGGCTGGGAGCGCAAGCTTATTGCTTTTTCAAACACGGTCTACACCTCTCAGGTGCCAAGTTACAGGACGGTGAAAACAGTGAGTTTGTGTTAGACGCGAATCGTGCTCTGATTCATGCTCTAGGCTGGGAGCGCAAGCTTTTTGCTTTTTCAAACACGGTCTACGCCTCTCAGGTGCCGAGGTACAGGACGGTGAAAACAGTGAGTTTGTGTTAGACGCGAATCGTGCTGGTATTGATGCTCTAGGCTGGGAGCGCAAGCGTATTGCTTTTTCAAACACGGTCTACACCTCTCAGGTGCCGAGGTACAGGACGGTGAAAACAGTGAGTTTGTGTTTGACGCGAATCGTGCTCTGATTCATGCTCTAGGCTGGGAGCGCAAGCTTATTGCTTTCTCAAACACGGTCTACATCTTTCAGGTGCCGAGTTACAGGACGGTGAAAACAGTGAGTTTGTGTTAGACGCGAATCGTGCTATGATTCATGCTCTAGGCTGGGAGCTAAAGCTTATTGCTTTTTCAAACACGGTCTACATCTCTCAGGTGCCGAGTTACAGGACGGTGAAAACAGTGAGTTTGTGTTAGACGCGAATCGTGCTCTGATTCATGCTCTAGGCTGGGAGCGCAAGCTTTTTGCTTTTTCAAACACGGTCTACACCTCTCAGGTGCCGAGGTACAGGACGGTGAAAACAGTGAGTTTGTGTTAGACGCGAATCGTGCTCTGATTCATGCTCTAGGCTGGAAGCTAAAGCTTATTGCTTTTTCAAACACGGTCTACTCCTCTCAGGTGCCGAGTTACAGGACGATGAAAACAGTGAGTTTGTGTTAGACGCGAATCGTGCTCTGATTCATGCTCTAGGCTGGGAGCGCAAGCTTATTGCTTTTTCAAACACGGTCTACACCTCTCAGGTGCCGAGTTACAGGACGGTGAAAACAGTGAGTTTGTGTTAGACGCGAATCGTTCTCTGATTCATGCTCTAGGCTGGGAGCTAAAGCTTATTGCTTCTTCAAACACGGTCTACTCCTCTCAGGTGCCGAGTTACAGGACGGTGAAAACAGTGAGTTTGTGTTAGACGCGAATCGTGCTCTGATTCATGCTCTAGGCTGGGAGCGCAAGCTTTTTGCTTTTTCAAACACGGTCTACATCTCTCTGGTGCCGAGTTACAGAACGGTGAAAACAGTGAGTTTGTGTTAGACGCGAATCGTGCTCTGATTCATGCTCTAGGCTGGGAGCGCAAGCGTAATGCTTTTTCAAACACGGTCTACACCTCTCAGGTGCCGAGGTACAGGACGGTGAAAACAGTGAGTTTGTGTTAGACGCGAATCGTGCTCTGATTCATGCTCTAGGCTGGGAGCGCAAGCTTATTGCTTTTTCAAACACGGTCTACACCTCTCAGGTGCCGAGTTACAGGACGGTGAAAACAGTGAGTTTGTGTTAGACGCGAATCGTGCTTGGATTCATGCTCTAGGCTGGGAGCGCAAGCGTAATGCTTTTTCAAACACGGTCTACACCTCTCAGGTGCCGAGGTACAGGACGGTGAAAACAGTGAGTTTGTGTTAGACGCGAATCGTGCTCTGATTCATGCTCTAGGCTGGGAGCGCAAGCTTTTTGCTTTTTCAAACACGGTCTACATCTCTCTGGTGCCGAGTTACAGAACGGTGAAAACAGTGAGTTTGTGTTAGACGCGAATCGTGCTCTGATTCATGCTCTAGGCTGGGAGCGCAAGCTTATTGCTTTTTCAAACACGGTCTACACCTCTCAGGTGCCGAGTTACAGAACGGTGAAAACAGTGAGTTTGTGTTAGACGCGAATCGTGCTCTGATTCATGCTCTAGGCTGGGAGCGCAAGCGTAATGCTTTTTCAAACACGGTCTACACCTCTCAGGTGCCGAGGTACAGGACGGTGAAAACAGTGAGTTTGTGTTAGACGCGAATCGTGCTCTGATTCATGCTCTAGGCTGGGAGCGCAAGCTTATTGCTTTTTCAAACACGGTCTACACCTCTCAGGTGCCGAGTTACAGGACGGTGAAAACAGTGAGTTTGTGTTAGACGCGAATCGTGCTCTGATTCATGCTTTAGGCTGGGAGCGCAAGCTTATTGCTTTTTCAAACACGGTCTACACCTCTCAGGTGCCGAGTTACAGGACGGTGAAAACAGTGAGTTTGTGTTAGACGCGAATCGTGCTCTGATTCATGCTCTAGGCTGGGAGCGCAAGCTTATTGCTTTTTCAAACACGGTCTACACCTCTCAGGTGCCGAGTTACAGGACGGTGAAAACAGTGAGTTTGTGTTAGACGCGAATTGTGCTCTGATTCATGCTCTAGGCTGGGAGCTAAAGCTTATTGCTTTTTCAAACACGGTCTACACCTCTCAGGTGCCGAGTTACAGGACGGTGAAAACAGTGAGTTTGTGTTAGACGCGAATCGTGCTCTGATTCATGCTCTAGGCTGGGAGCGCAAGCTTATTGCTTTTTCAAACACGGTCTACACCTCTCAGGTGCCGAGTTACAGGACGGTGAAAACAGTGAGTTTGTGTTAGACGCGAATCGTGCTTGGATTCATGCTCTAGGCTGGGAGCGCAAGCGTAATGCTTTTTCAAACACGGTCTACACCTCTCAGGTGCCGAGGTACAGGACGGTGAAAACAGTGAGTTTGTGTTAGACGCGAATTCATGCTCTAGGCTGGGAGCTAAAGCTTATTGCTTTTTCAAACACGGTCTACTCCTCTCAGGTGCCGAGTTACAGGACAGTGAAAACAGTGAGTTTGTGTTAGACGCGAATCGTGCTCTGATTCATGCTCTAGGCTGGGAGCGCAAGCTTATTGCTTTTTCAAACACGGTCTACACCTCTCAGGTGCCGAGTTACAGGACGGTGAAAACAGTGAGTTTGTGTTAGACGCGAATCGTGCTCTGATTCATGCTCTAGGCTGGGAGCTAAAGCTTATTGCTTTTTCAAACACGGTCTACTCCTCTCAGGTGCCGAGTTACAGGACGGTGAAAACAGTGAGTTTGTGTTAGACGCGAATCGTGCTCTGATTCATGCTCTAGGCTGGGAGCGCAAGCTTATTGCTTTTTCAAACACGGTCTACACCTCTCAGGTGCCGAGTTACAGGACGGTGAAAACAGTGAGTTTGTGTTAGACGCGAATCGTGCTTGGATTCATGCTCTAGGCTGGGAGCGCAAGCGTAATGCTTTTTCAAACACGGTCTACACCTCTCAGGTGCCGAGGTACAGGACGGTGAAAACAGTGAGTTTGTGTTAGACGCGAATCGTGCTATGATTCATGCTCTAGGCTGGGAGCGCAAGCTTATTGCTTTTTCAAACACGGTCTACACCTCTCAGGTGCCGAGTTACAGGACGGTGAAAACAGTGAGTTTGTGTTAGACGCGAATCGTGCTCTGATTCATGCTCTAGGCTGGGAGCGCAAGCTTATTGCTGTTTCAAACACGGTCTACACCTCTCAGGTGCCGAGTTACAGGACGGTGAAAACAGTGAGTTTGTGTTAGACGCGAATCGTGCTCTGATTCATGCTCTAGGCTGGGAGCGCAAGCTTATTGCTTTTTCAAACACGGTCTACACCTCTCAGGTGCCGAGTTACAGGACGGTGAAAACAGTGAGTTTGTGTTAGACGCGAATTGTGCTCTGATTCATGCTCTAGGCTGGGAGCTAAAGCTTATTGCTTTTTCAAACACGGTCTACACCTCTCAGGTGCCGAGTTACAGGACGGTGAAAACAGTGAGTTTGTGTTAGACGCGAATCGTGCTCTGATTCATGCTCTAGGCTGGGAGCGCAAGCTTATTGCTTTTTCAAACACGGTCTACACCTCTCAGGTGCCGAGTTACAGGACGGTGAAAACAGTGAGTTTGTGTTAGACGCGAATCGTGCTCTGATTCATGCTCTAGGCTGGGAGCGCAAGCTTTTTGCTTTTTCAAACACGGTCTACATCTCTCAGGTGCCGAGGTACAGGACGGTGAAAACAGTGAGTTTGTGTTAGACGCGAATCGTGCTGGGATTGATGCTCTAGGCTGGGAGCGCAAGCGTAATGCTTTTTCAAACACGGTCTACACCTCTCAGGTGCCGAGGTACAGGACGGTGAAAACAGTGAGTTTGTGTTAGACGCGAATCGTGCTCTGATTCATGCTCTAGGCTGGGAGCGCAAGCTTATTGCTTTTTCAAACACGGTCTACACCTCTCAGGTGCCGAGTTACAGGACGGTGAAAACAGTGAGTTTGTGTTAGACGCGAATCGTGCTTGGATTCATGCTCTAGGCTGGGAGCGCAAGCGTAATGCTTTTTCAAACACGGTCTACACCTCTCAGGTGCCGAGGTACAGGACGGTGAAAACAGTGAGTTTGTGTTAGACGCGAATCGTGCTCTGATTCATGCTCTAGGCTGGGAGCTAAAGCTTATTGCTTTTTCAAACACGGTCTACTCCTCTCAGGTGCCGAGTTACAGGACAGTGAAAATAGTGAGTTTGTGTTAGACGCGAATCGTGCTCTGATTCATGCTCTAGGCTGGGAGCGCAAGCTTATTGCTTTTTCAAACACGGTCTACACCTCTCAGGTGCCGAGTTACAGGACGGTGAAAACAGTGAGTTTGTGTTAGACGCGAATCGTGCTCTGATTCATGCTCTAGGCTGGGAGCGCAAGCTTTTTGCTTTTTCAAACACGGTCTACACCTCTCAGGTGCCGAGGTACAGGACGGTGAAAACAGTGAGTTTGTGTTAGACGCGAATCGTGCTGGGATTGATGCTCTAGGCTGGGAACGCAAGCGTAATGCTTTTTCAAACACGGTCTACACCTCTCAGGTGCCGAGTTACAGGACGGTGAAAACAGTGAGTTTGTGTTAGACGCGAATCGTGCTTGGATTCATGCTCTAGGCTGGGAGCGCAAGCGTAATGCTTTTTCAAACACGGTCTACACCTCTCAGGTGCCGAGGTACAGGACGGTGAAAACAGTGAGTTTGTGTTAGACGCGAATTCATGCTCTAGGCTGGGAGCTAAAGCTTATTGCTTTTTCAAACACGGTCTACTCCTCTCAGGTGCCGAGTTACAGGACAGTGAAAACAGTGAGTTTGTGTTAGACGCGAATCGTGCTATGATTCATGCTCTAGGCTGGGAGCGCAAGCTTATTGCTTTTTCAAACACGGTCTACACCTCTCAGGTGCCAAGTTACAGGACGGTGAAAACAGTGAGTTTGTGTTAGACGCGAATCGTGCTCTGATTCATGCTCTAGGCTGGGAGCGCAAGCTTTTTGCTTTTTCAAACACGGTCTACACCTCTCAGGTGCCGAGGTACAGGACGGTGAAAACAGTGAGTTTGTGTTAGACGCGAATCGTGCTGGTATTGATGCTCTAGGCTGGGAGCGCAAGCGTAATGCTTTTTCAAACACGGTCTACACCTCTCAGGTGCCGAGGTACAGGACGGTGAAAACAGTGAGTTTGTGTTTGACGCGAATCGTGCT
Organism: Eleutherodactylus coqui; assembly: GCF_035609145.1. Taxonomy (NCBI): domain Eukaryota; kingdom Metazoa; phylum Chordata; class Amphibia; order Anura; family Eleutherodactylidae; genus Eleutherodactylus; species Eleutherodactylus coqui. The sequence continues at coordinate 4,145 of NW_027102143.1, read as the reverse complement.
CTGATTCATGCTCTAGGCTGGGAGCGCAAGCTTATTGCTTTCTCAAACACGGTCTACATCTTTCAGGTGCCGAGTTACAGGACGGTGAAAACAGTGAGTTTGTGTTAGACGCGAATCGTGCTATGATTCATGCTCTAGGCTGGGAGCTAAAGCTTATTGCTTTTTCAAACACGGTCTACATCTCTCAGGTGCCGAGTTACAGGACGGTGAAAACAGTGAGTTTGTGTTAGACGCGAATCGTGCTCTGATTCATGCTCTAGGCTGGGAGCGCAAGCTTTTTGCTTTTTCAAACACGGTCTACACCTCTCAGGTGCCGAGGTACAGGACGGTGAAAACAGTGAGTTTGTGTTAGACGCGAATCGTGCTCTGATTCATGCTCTAGGCTGGAAGCTAAAGCTTATTGCTTTTTCAAACACGGTCTACACCTCTCAGGTGCCGAGTTACAGGACGGTGAAAACAGTGAGTTTGTGTTAGACGCGAATCGTGCTCTGATTCATGCTCTAGGCTGGGAGCTAAAGCTTATTGGTTTTTCAAACACGGTCTACTCCTCTCAGGTGCCGAGTTACAGGACGATGAAAACAGTGAGTTTGTGTTAGACGCGAATCGTGCTCTGATTCATGCTCTAGGCTGGGAGCGCAAGCTTATTGCTTTTTCAAACACGGTCTACACCTCTCAGGTGCCGAGTTACAGGACGGTGAAAACAGTGAGTTTGTGTTAGACGCGAATCGTTCTCTGATTCATGCTCTAGGCTGGGAGCTAAAGCTTATTGCTTCTTCAAACACGGTCTACTCCTCTCAGGTGCCGAGTTACAGGACGGTGAAAACAGTGAGTTTGTGTTAGACGCGAATCGTGCTCTGATTCATGCTCTAGGCTGGGAGCGCAAGCTTATTGCTTTTTCAAACACGGTCTACACCTCTCAGGTGCCGAGTTACAGGACGGTGAAAACAGTGAGTTTGTGTTAGACGCGAATCGTTCTCTGATTCATGCTCTAGGCTGGGAGCTAAAGCTTATTGCTTTTTCAAACACGGTCTACTCCTCTCAGGTGCCGAGTTACAGGACAGTGAAAATAGTGAGTTTGTGTTAGACGCGAATCGTGCTCTGATTCATGCTCTAGGCTGGGAGCGCAAGCTTATTGCTTTTTCAAACACGGTCTACACCTCTCAGGTGCCGAGTTACAGGACGGTGAAAACAGTGAGTTTGTGTTAGACGCGAATCGTGCTCTGATTCATGCTCTAGGCTGGGAGCGCAAGCTTTTTGCTTTTTCAAACACGGTCTACACCTCTCAGGTGCCGAGGTACAGGACGGTGAAAACAGTGAGTTTGTGTTAGACGCGAATCGTGCTGGGATTGATGCTCTAGGCTGGGAACGCAAGCGTAATGCTTTTTCAAACACGGTCTACACCTCTCAGGTGCCGAGTTACAGGACGGTGAAAACAGTGAGTTTGTGTTAGACGCGAATCGTGCTTGGATTCATGCTCTAGGCTGGGAGCGCAAGCGTAATGCTTTTTCAAACACGGTCTACACCTCTCAGGTGCCGAGGTACAGGACGGTGAAAACAGTGAGTTTGTGTTAGACGCGAATTCATGCTCTAGGCTGGGAGCTAAAGCTTATTGCTTTTTCAAACACGGTCTACTCCTCTCAGGTGCCGAGTTACAGGACAGTGAAAACAGTGAGTTTGTGTTAGACGCGAATCGTGCTATGATTCATGCTCTAGGCTGGGAGCGCAAGCTTATTGCTTTTTCAAACACGGTCTACACCTCTCAGGTGCCAAGTTACAGGACGGTGAAAACAGTGAGTTTGTGTTAGACGCGAATCGTGCTCTGATTCATGCTCTAGGCTGGGAGCGCAAGCTTTTTGCTTTTTCAAACACGGTCTACACCTCTCAGGTGCCGAGGTACAGGACGGTGAAAACAGTGAGTTTGTGTTAGACGCGAATCGTGCTGGTATTGATGCTCTAGGCTGGGAGCGCAAGCGTAATGCTTTTTCAAACACGGTCTACACCTCTCAGGTGCCGAGGTACAGGACGGTGAAAACAGTGAGTTTGTGTTTGACGCGAATCGTGCTCTGATTCATGCTCTAGGCTGGGAGCGCAAGCTTATTGCTTTCTCAAACACGGTCTACATCTTTCAGGTGCCGAGTTACAGGACGGTGAAAACAGTGAGTTTGTGTTAGACGCGAATCGTGCTATGATTCATGCTCTAGGCTGGGAGCTAAAGCTTATTGCTTTTTCAAACACGGTCTACATCTCTCAGGTGCCGAGTTACAGGACGGTGAAAACAGTGAGTTTGTGTTAGACGCGAATCGTGCTCTGATTTATGCTCTAGGCTGGGAGCGCAAGCTTTTTGCTTTTTCAAACACGGTCTACACCTCTCAGGTGCCGAGGTACAGGACGGTGAAAACAGTGAGTTTGTGTTAGACGCGAATCGTGCTCTGATTCATGCTCTAGGCTGGAAGCTAAAGCTTATTGCTTTTTCAAACACGGTCTACACCTCTCAGGTGCCGAGTTACAGGACGGTGAAAACAGTGAGTTTGTGTTAGACGCGAATCGTGCTCTGATTCATGCTCTAGGCTGGGAGCTAAAGCTTATTGGTTTTTCAAACACGGTCTACTCCTCTCAGGTGCCGAGTTACAGGACGATGAAAACAGTGAGTTTGTGTTAGACGCGAATCGTGCTCTGATTCATGCTCTAGGCTGGGAGCGCAAGCTTATTGCTTTTTCAAACACGGTCTACACCTCTCAGGTGCCGAGTTACAGGACGGTGAAAACAGTGAGTTTGTGTTAGACGCGAATCGTTCTCTGATTCATGCTCTAGGCTGGGAGCTAAAGCTTATTGCTTCTTCAAACACGGTCTACTCCTCTCAGGTGCCGAGTTACAGGACGGTGAAAACAGTGAGTTTGTGTTAGACGCGAATCGTGCTCTGATTCATGCTCTAGGCTGGGAGCGCAAGCTTATTGCTTTTTCAAACACGGTCTACACCTCTCAGGTGCCAAGTTACAGGACGGTGAAAACAGTGAGTTTGTGTTAGACGCGAATCGTGCTCTGATTCATGCTCTAGGCTGGGAGCGCAAGCTTTTTGCTTTTTCAAACACGGTCTACACCTCTCAGGTGCCGAGGTACAGGACGGTGAAAACAGTGAGTTTGTGTTAGACGCGAATCGTGCTGGTATTGATGCTCTAGGCTGGGAGCGCAAGCGTAATGCTTTTTCAAACACGGTCTACACCTCTCAGGTGCCGAGGTACAGGACGGTGAAAACAGTGAGTTTGTGTTAGACGCGAATCGTGCTCTGATTCATGCTCTAGGCTGGGAGCGCAAGCTTATTGCTTTCTCAAACACGGTCTACATCTTTCAGGTGCCGAGTTACAGGACGGTGAAAACAGTGAGTTTGTGTTAGACGCGAATCGTGCTATGATTCATGCTCTAGGCTGGGAGCTAAAGCTTATTGCTTTTTCAAACACGGTCTACATCTCTCAGGTGCCGAGTTACAGGACGGTGAAAACAGTGAGTTTGTGTTAGACGCGAATCGTGCTCTGATTCATGCTCTAGGCTGGGAGCGCAAGCTTTTTGCTTTTTCAAACACGGTCTACACCTCTCAGGTGCCGAGGTACAGGACGGTGAAAACAGTGAGTTTGTGTTAGACGCGAATCGTGCTCTGATTCATGCTCTAGGCTGGAAGCTAAAGCTTATTGCTTTTTCAAACACGGTCTACACCTCTCAGGTGCCGAGTTACAGGACGGTGAAAACAGTGAGTTTGTGTTAGACGCGAATCGTGCTCTGATTCATGCTCTAGGCTGGGAGCTAAAGCTTATTGGTTTTTCAAACACGGTCTACTCCTCTCAGGTGCCGAGTTACAGGACGATGAAAACAGTGAGTTTGTGTTAGACGCGAATCGTGCTCTGATTCATGCTCTAGGCTGGGAGCGCAAGCTTATTGCTTTTTCAAACACGGTCTACACCTCTCAGGTGCCGAGTTACAGGACGGTGAAAACAGTGAGTTTGTGTTAGGCGCGAATCGTTCTCTGATTCATGCTCTAGGCTGGGAGCTAAAGCTTATTGCTTCTTCAAACACGGTCTACTCCTCTCAGGTGCCGAGTTACAGGACGGTGAAAACAGTGAGTTTGTGTTAGACGCGAATCGTGCTCTGATTCA